>NW_016906342.1:0-1630 GCF_001698545.2 Rhinopithecus bieti | reverse complement strand
TGCAAACTTCAATGGTTATGTGGAGATTTTCACATAGCAAGCTTTGGTACTTGGTTAAGCTAGCATTTGCTGACCAATGATGTCCTTTGGTATTTATTAAAGTTACCACAGCATGGGGGGGGGCTTTATATTCAGGTTTTGCCTAAGGGTTAGTTTATCTGCTTCTTGTGCTAACAGGGCCTTTGCTAACAGGCTTTGGGGCCCTTAGACCTGGGGCCGGCCTTTGGAAACCTGTCTAGTTGTTTTGAGAGATAGGCCACTGGCCTTGGCCAGGCCCCACAGTCTGGGTTAAAACTCCAACTGCCATTTTTTCTCTTTCTGACACATAGAGTGTAAAGAGTTTTGTTAGGTCAGGTAGCCTCAGGGCTGGGGCTGAGGTGAGTTTTCTTTTAACTCATGAAAAGCCCGTTGCTTTTGGTTGTAATAGATGTAGTTTATCTAATCTACATTTTATTAACTGTCACCTACTAAAATATTGACTCCAATCCTGCAGCTATTTGATTTCAAGCTTTAAACTGATCTGGTATTCCTCATGGGACTCCAATTGCGTCTAAACAGACATGAGAGTTGAAAGACCCATAAGGGGCTTCTCTCGCTTTATGATGTCTTATTATTTTTTTTTCCTTCTGGTTGATGAAATGCCAGGGTGAAAGGGATAGCCAATTGGACTAAAGCACAAGTGCCACTCCAGTTACTCAGCAGAGTGCCCAGTAAAGGTCCACCACAATACCACCACACATCCACTTGGGGATGAACAAGGGCTGACTGATTGATAAGCTCTTGAAAATTCTTAAGCTCACTGCATCCTTTCAGGTCTCCAAGGAATGCTAAGTTTCCTCCCTGTCGTGAGAGACACGAAGTGAACTTAGTGTTGGGAGACAGAATCTGGATGGCCCTCAGGGGCTGAACCGTGGGGTGCCGGACTTTGGGGTATAGCAGAGAGAGAGTTTGGCATGACTTACTACTCCAGGCTGTAGAATCCTGGAAAAGAGCTACCAGGCTACCATGCAGCCTATGCCTGGTCGACTGGAGGACCACCTTAGTGGAAGGGGAAAATCTGGGCCTCTGGCCTGCCATGTGCACGAGCATAGCAATTGCTTTTGTTTAACGTGCAGATGGAATATTTGATCCATTTTAACTAGGCATTTGCATCCTGGTATCCTGTCTTAATTGCTAAAGTTTGTTTTAAGTCTTTAACTTGTATGATCCTCTAGTAAAATGAATGTATGGTTTTAGGGAAATTACAAACACTGGTTGGGGCAGTCCATCCTTGCTCTTTAGTAGTCCACAGAATGTTGGACCAGTGAAAGCTCTATATCGGGGGGTGGGGGGCAACACTCCTGGTTGGCACTGGGGTCTTTATCCAAATCTCCCCAGATTAAATGGTCCTAGTTTACTAATGCCTCGTCTGAGGAGAGTCAGGAGGGACAGAAGTACTTTTCTGAAGTAGAGAGCTGTCTTTGACTTGGCAAGTCCTCACAGGGTATAACAAGGCAAGCTTTAAATGCAACAGTCTGAGGTGAAATTGACTTGGTTATATTAATAACTAGATGGTCAGCAATAGAACGAGGAAAGAAGAAAGAGTAATAGAATAGATGAAAAGAGTTAAATGTTTCCTAGCTTTACTTTG
>NW_016906341.1:0-4483 GCF_001698545.2 Rhinopithecus bieti | reverse complement strand
ATAAATTGTGAAGATTTCATTCTAATATAGACATTTATCACTTCCCAAATAATACTTTTATAATTTCTTATGCCTGTCTTTAATCTCTCAATCCTGTTATCTTCGTAAGGTGAGAATGTACCTCACCTCAGGACCACTATTGTGTTACACTGTATAAATTGATTGTAAAACACATGTGTTTGAACAATATGAAATCAGTGCACCTTGAAAAAAAAGAGAACAGCGATTTTCAGGGAACAAGGGAAGACAACCATAAGGTCTGATGGCCTGCGGGGTTGGGCAGAATAGAGCCATATTTTCTTCTTGCAGAGAGCCTATAAACGGACATGCAAGTAGGGAAGATATCACTAAATTCTTTTCCCAGCAAGGAATATTAATAATTAATACCCTGGGGAAGGAATGCATTCCTGGGGGGAGGTCTATAAATGGCTTCTCTGGGAGTGTCTCTCCTATGCGGCTGAGATAAGGACTGGTCTCCTGCAGTACCCTCAGGCATAACAGGGTGGGGAAAAAACCCACCCTGGTGAATTTGAGGTCAGATGGGTTCTCTGCTCTCAAACCCTGTTTTCTGTTGTTTAAGATGTTTATCAAGACAATACGTGCACAGCTGAATATAGACCCTTCTCAGGAGTTTTGATTTCACCCTTTGCCTTGTGATCTTTGCTTTGCCCTTTGCCTTGTGATCTTTATTGTCCTCAGAAGCATGTGATCTTTGTTCTTCTTTTGCCCTTTGAAGCATGTGATCTTTGTGACCTACTCCCTGTTCGTATACCCACTCCCCTTTTGAAGTCCTTAATAAAACCTGCTGGTTTTGCTGTTCAGGTGGGCATCACAGTCCTACCGATATGTGATGTCACCCCTGGAGGCCCAGCAGTAAAATTCCTCTCTTTGTACTCTTTCTCTTTATTTCTCAGCTGGCCAACACTTAGCGAAAATAGAACCTACGTTGAAATATTGGGGTGGGTTCCCCAATACTTAAGAGACATGTAAAACCAAACTATACGTTTTAGACTTCAAAAGAACATAAAAGAACAAACAGAAAGACATATACTAAGATTTTGGATGATCTGATCAGAAAAAACTGACCTCACTGCCTTGAGGCTGAGCATCTTTTCATACATTTGAAAATCATTTATATTTCCCTTTTGAAAGTAGTCTCTCCATAACCATTATTTTGCAATAGTTATCTTTTTTCCCCTAGATTAAGTTCTGACAGTTCTTTATGAGAAAGATCAGCCTTGGTCTGTGACATGAGTCACAATATTTTCCCTGGTTTTCTGAATTTTAAATTTTGTTTATGTACATGTAATTTTTTATAAGAGATGTGGTCTTGCTATGTTGCCCAGGATGGACTGCAGCATCTGTACACAGGCATGATCACAGCACACTGCAGCCTCAAACTCCTGGGCTCAAGTGATCTTCCTGCCCTATACAATACCAGACATATATATGTAATTTTGGCCTTGCTATTTTCCCTTTATGCTTAGGTGAATTTACCAGCTTTATTCGTACAGTTCCTATGTTATAAGTCATTCATTGAAAAGCACTTCCCAAATGTAATGCCTTTTTTCAGCCAGCAGCTGTGGTGCCTGAGAGGCACACCCAGGCACTTTAGCTTCTGAGTCCATGTTCTTAACCATTATGCGTGGCTCCCAAGTCAGAGAGACCTGCAGTTGTTTTCACGATTAGTTTAGTGTGAGTATCTAAGAAAATATGTAACTGTCTGATGCTTATGTACCATCTAATTTAAAAGACAGGATAATCATTAGTTATGTCATTAAAACAAGACCAGGACTCTAGATTTATAAACCCATGAATTATAGGCACCTCACTGCACAACTAGACAGTTAAAACCACTATCAGAAATTGATTAGTAACTCATTTTACTTGCTGAAAAGAGGGTGTCCTTGATATCAAGGCTCATTCCAATGGAACCGTAGGATAAATATTAGCCAGACTGAACATTTCTGGGTGCCCACTGTGGGCTAGGCACTGTCCTAGCACCCGGTGTTATGAGCTGAACTGTGTCCCCGCTCCCACCCCCCGCCCCAAAATTCATATGTTGAAGTCCTAACCTTCTGTACCTCAGAATGTGACTTTATTTGGAGACAGGGTCTTCATAGAGGTAGTCAAATTCAAGTAAGGTCATTAGGGTGGGCCCTAATCCAAGATGACTGAAATCCTTATAAGGGGAAATCTGGACACACAGACAGACATGCACAGAGAAAACAATGTGAAGAGACCTGGGGAAGAGACAGAGGAAGAAGGCAGTCATCTATAAGCCAAGGAGAGAGGTCTAGAACAGATTCTTCCCCACAGCCCTCAGAAGGAACCAACCCTCCCAATAGCTTCATTTTGGAGACTGGCCTACAGAACTGTGAGACAGTCAGTTTCTGCTGATTAAGCCACCCAGTTTGTGGTACTTCCAAAGGCTGTAATACAGCCTTTGGAAACTAGTTCAGCAGTGATATAAAGATGAGCAACAGATGGGGTCTGCCCTTAAGAAGCCAGTGGTCCAGTGGGGAAACAGGCAGCTCAAGAAATAATAATAATAATTAGTAATTTTTTATTAGCCGGCTAATTTTAGTTTTTTCCTTTTCTCATTAGTGCCAATTGCTATAATATTCAAAGATGAAGTTAATTTTGGTTTCTAAACCTTTATAATATGTTGGGGGGAAAAGTATTTTCTTTAAAGAGATACGGCTTGAATCTTTTCTGGAGATTTTAAACATGTATAAGTAAATTCAACTTTGAAAAGAAACATTAAATAAGTTGTTACCTTGTATTTCATAACAAAATATATTTTGGATGATCTTCCCATGCCACTACTTATTTGACCCATACTCTGGTGTACTTTCTACTCTATAGAATGATCAATATATTCTGAAAGGTTAGAAGAGCTTGTATGAATGTATAGTTACTTTATTTATAACACATGCAGCTTGTTAAGGCAAAAAATTATTATTAATAACTTAATAAAGGCTTGCTATTTGTAGTGGAGATTGATAGAAAAGAGACTCAAGGAATTTCATAGAACTGGTTCATTTTCACAGGTTCATTTAAACTGGTTCATTTAAACTAATACTGAAGTATTAGTTTAAGACATCCTATTAACAAAATTCCAGGATAAAATTCTATACTACATTTTGGGTGAGGAGGCAGTACTTTTATGACAGCTGGGAAGCAGAGTCGGGGAACATGCTTTTGTAATGTGTGCCTAAGGTCAGAGTCAGAGGCTTGTCTCTGACAACAGCTTCTGCAATTCCATCAGAAGATTATAGTATTTAAAAGATGTGTACAGTTTATCTCATAATACAACATTTTATAAATTTTAAAGAAACATTTTGGCAAATTTTATTTTCATTTGCATAGAAAAGAATGCATGTCACTGAAATAATAACATGGTTTAGAATGTCACAGAAAGTTATGCCACTGACATATGAGCAACTGCTCTCATCAAGCACCTACTGAAGTACCTTTAGGCATTTAATCTACTATTTTAGCTCACTTAATATTCATAATAACTCAAAGATTATAACCATTCTCCAGATACAAAACTGAGACTGCGAATGTTTAGCTTGTTTTCAAAGATTATAGAGATACGACGCAGCAAGATCCCGGAAGTCACAAGCCCTCACTCTTCCTACACACCCACAGCAGGGCTGACTGCCTATGGCGGCAGAACCAGCGGCCTACCTAATATCCACTCACTCCCTCTTCATTACTAATAACCCCAGTTTTCTTTAGCAGCAACATACCTATCTAAAATCCTTAATTTCACTAAAGTATCTTTAGTGGAGGTGACCCTTTATAACAGGTTCTAGTCAAAGGTAGAGGTACTGGGAAGGGCATTCCTTCCCAAAAGAAAGGCAAAGCTGACTTGGCGAAAATCCTCAGCACCTACACTCTTCCAAGAATTCAGCCTGGAGAATTCAGCCACCACCTACCGACCATGAGAACCAATCCCACACTCAGGCTACAGAATTCAGAAAGAATTTAGCCCTCTGGGGGGCAGAGCAAGATGGCCGAATAGGAACAGCTCCAGTCTCCAAGTCCCGGCACGAGCGACACAGAAGACCGGTGATTTCTGCATTTTCAACTGAGGTACTGGGGTCATCTCACTGGGGAGTGCCGGACAATCGGTACTGGTCAGCTGCTGCAGCCCGACGAGCGAGAGCTGAAGCAGGGCGAGGCATTGCCTCACCTGGGAAGCGCAAGGGGAAGGGAATCCCTTTTCTTAGCCAGGCGAACTGAGACACACAACACCTGGAAAATCGGGTAATTCCCACCCCAATACTGCGCTTTAAGCAAACGGGCACACCAGGAGATTATACCCACACCTGGCTGGGAGGGTCCCACGGCCACGGAGCCTCCCTCATTGCTAGCACAGCAGTCTGCGATCTAACCGAAACAGCAGCAGCTAGGCTGGGGGGGGGCACCCACCATTGCTGAGGCTTAAGTAGGTAAACAAAGCCGCTGGGAA
>NW_016906340.1:0-338 GCF_001698545.2 Rhinopithecus bieti | reverse complement strand
GGGGCGGAGCAAGATGGCCGAATAGGAACAGCTGCAGTCTCCAACTCCCAGCGCGAGCGACACAGAAGACCGGTGATTTCTGCATTTTCAACTGAGGTACTGGGGTCATCTCACTAGGGAGTGCCGGACAATCGGTGCTGGTCAGCTGCTGCAGCCTGACCAGCGAGAGCTGAAGCAGGGCGAGGCATCGCATCACCTGGAAGCGCAATGGGGAAGGGGATCCGTTTTCCTAGCCAGGGGAACTGAGACACACAAAACCCTGAAAAACGGGTAAATCCCCCCCCAATGACGTGGCGGAAGGCATCAGGGCCCCCAGGAGGATTTTTCCCCAACCTGGC
>NW_016906339.1:0-201 GCF_001698545.2 Rhinopithecus bieti | reverse complement strand
AATTATACTTTAAGTTCTAGGGTACATGTGCATAACGTGCAGGTTTGTTACATATGTATACTTGTGCCATGTTGGTGTGCTGCACCCATCAACTCGTCAGCACCCATCAATTCATCATTATATCATGTATAACTCCCAATGCAATCCCTCCCCGCTTCCCCCTCCCCATGCTAGGCCCCAGTGTGTGATGTTCCCCTTCTC
>NW_016906338.1:0-201 GCF_001698545.2 Rhinopithecus bieti | reverse complement strand
CCCGGGTTTACGCCATTCTCCTGCCTCAGCCTCCCGAGTAGCTGGGACTACAGGCGCCCGCCACCTCGCCCGGCTAGTTTTTTGTATTTTTTTTTAGTAGAGACGGGGTTTCACCGTGTTAGCCAGGATGGTCTCCATCTCCTGACCTCGTGATCCACCCGTCTCGGCCTCCCAAAGTGCTGGGATTACAGGCTTGAGCCA
>NW_016906337.1:0-200 GCF_001698545.2 Rhinopithecus bieti | reverse complement strand
ATCTATTATGTCTATATTTTATACCTATATCTATTATATCTATTATGTCTATATTTTATACCTATATCTATTATATCTATTATGTCTATATTTTATACCTATATCTATTATGTCTATATTTTATACCTATATCTATTATATCTATATTATGTCTATATTTTATATCTATTATGTCTATATTTTATACCTATATCTATTAT
>NW_016906336.1:0-592 GCF_001698545.2 Rhinopithecus bieti | reverse complement strand
TAGGCAAGACAATTTGGTTGATAAAGTGCAGATCCTGAACTAACCTGTAAGGCTTGTCCAGTTTTTGGACAGGTAAAACGGGGGAATTGTAAGGAGAGTTTACAGGCTTTAAAAGGCCATGCTGTAACAGGCAAGTGATAACAGGCTTTAATCCTTTTAAAGCATGCTGTGGGATGGGATATTGGCGTTGAGCAGGGTAAGAGTGATTTGGGTTTAATGGGATGGTAAGGGGTGCATCATTTGTCACCAAGGAGGGAGTAGAGGTGTCCTATACTTGTGGATTAAGGTGGGGAGATACAAGGAGAGGATGCGAAGGAGGCT
Source organism: Rhinopithecus bieti (assembly GCF_001698545.2). Lineage (NCBI taxonomy): Eukaryota > Metazoa > Chordata > Mammalia > Primates > Cercopithecidae > Rhinopithecus > Rhinopithecus bieti. The sequence continues at coordinate 271 of NW_016906336.1, read as the reverse complement.
TTGCACTGGGGAAAAGGCAGCAATGAGGTGTGCCTGTAGCGTGGGAATAGTCAGGGAAGCAGATAATTTAGTTAAAATGTCTCGACCTAATAAGGAAGCTGGGCAGGTGGGGATAACTAAAAGGAGTGCTTAAAAGAGTATTGTCTAAGTTGGCACCAGAGTTGGGAAGTTTTAAGAGGTTTAGAAGCCTGGCCATCAATACCCACAACAGTTCCGGAGAAAAGTAAAAGGCCTTTGAAAAGAAGGTAATGGAGTGGGTAGCCTCCGTATT
>NW_016906335.1:0-777 GCF_001698545.2 Rhinopithecus bieti | reverse complement strand
AAAAAATTATACTTTGGGCCGGGCGCGGTGGCTCAAGCCTGTAATCCCAGCACTTTGGGAGGCCGAGACGGGCGGATCACGAGGTCAGGAGATCGAGACCATCCTGGCTAACACGGTGAAACCTCGTCTCTACTAAAATACAAAAAATTAGCCGGGCATGGTGGTGGGCGCCTGCAGTCCCAGCTACTCGGGAGGCTGAGGCAGGAGAATGGCGTAAACCCGGGAGGCGGAGCTTGCAGTGAGCTGAGATCTGGCCACTGCACTCCAGTCCGGGCGACAGAGTGAGACTCCGCCTCAAAAAAATTATACTTTAAGTTCTAGGGTACATGTGCACAAGGTGCAAGTTTGTTGCATATGTATACATGTGCCATGTTGGTGTGCTGCACCCATTAACTCATCATTTACATTAGGTATTTCTCCTAATGCTATCCCTTCCTGCTTCCTTGACCTCACGGCAGGCCCTGGTGTGTGATGTTCCCCATTCTGTCTCCAAGTGTTTTCATTGTTCATTTCCCACCTGTGAGTGAGAACACGTGGTGTTTGGTTTTCTGTCCTCGTGATAGTTTGCTCAGAATGATGGTTTCCAGCTTCATCCATGTCCCTACAAAGGACATGAACTCATCCTTTTTTATGGCTGCATAATATTCCATGGTGTATATGTGCCACATTTTCTTAATACAGTCTGTCATTGAGGGACATTTGGGTTGGTTCCAAGTCTGCTATTGTGAATACTACTGCAATAAACATATGTGTGCATGTGTCTTTATAGCAGCATGA
>NW_016906334.1:0-839 GCF_001698545.2 Rhinopithecus bieti | reverse complement strand
TGGGCCCTTGGCAGGGACTACCTTGCATCAGAGACACTGCAACCAGTGCCTCTGAAAGCCAGGCACTACCATACTGAGGACCAGGCAGGGCTAATGGCAAAATAAACCTTGTTGTCTAATCTTTCTGCCGGGCCAGTCTGGTACAATGAGATGATGTGGCTTCCTTGCTGGCAGCCACGGATCAGCCCTGGCTGACAATCAGATCTCATGGGAGCATGTGATGGCAGAATCAGGACTCCCTTTTCCATCCCAAGGGTTCCTCTGGTAACGAGGGCTGAGTGAAATGTCTTCTCCAACTGCTCCTGGGATGGAGGCTGCAGCCATCATGGAATGTTCATGTCACACACTAACCCATGAAGAGAAACCGGGTGAATGTACATGGTCACACAGCTGGTCAGGGACCAGAGTCCCCTGAGACCCAGGTTCAGCTCCCACCTGTGTCATTACTTAAGTTATGTGAACCTGCACTGATCACTTAACCCCTCTGAGCTATGTCAGTTGGGAAAAGTGGGGTAATCGCATAATAATTCTTTTTTTAAATAATTCAAAACATTCAGAAAAGCACAAAGAGCCACAGAAATATAAGCACTGCTGTGTTGAGGGAGGTTTGCAGATGACCTGACCAACAAAGTCACCTTCCCCTTTTCAGATCACTCACATTGCCTGAGCAGAAAACCACCTAGCAGAGCACTGAAAAGGTCTCAAAACACGGAAGACCAAGAGGCAGCCAGGTGGATCTTTCTGGAGATTTCAACGAGGTTTCCAGTGCTGTTTTCTATTGCTGAAGACACTGATGACAACTTAACACACATTTAATGACTTACAACAACTCACATTGA
>NW_016906333.1:0-592 GCF_001698545.2 Rhinopithecus bieti | reverse complement strand
GGAACCTCACCCGAGAACACTGGTGGGACTTCATCGGCCTCCACCGCCGGAGGCCGGTGAACCTCGCCCCTCCCTCACGTTGGCTTGTGAATAAAGTTTTTTTTTGCCTTGCCCACTTGCCTTTTCTCTGGCATTTGCTCTGGGGTCGCATTAAAGCAAATCAGCTGGTGCCGAAACCCGGAAGGAGACCCCTCCTCAGGGCCTCCCAAGGTCCGAGGAGCCTCCTCCTTCCACGCCCCAGACGGACCAGGACCTGGACATCGCTTTCCCCACCTCCAAGTCTCCTAGGGGTGAGTACCTTTTGCCTCTCTCTCATATTCCTTGGCCAGAAGTCCTGCGCAGGCCCAAGGCTTTTTTTTTCCGGTCACCAGGTGACCCAGGGAAGTTCCCAAAGGCAGAGACGTCTGCCCAAAGGAACTCCATTCCATTCCGTGGGAGACCCGTCCAGGATGGAGACGTCCGCCTGGAGGTAATCTCCATTCCGGCTCCGGGAGCCTCTCACCGGTCTCTGGTGGCTCCAAAGGATGCTTTGTAGCCAGGTAGAGTTCGGTTTCTGTTTCCGCCTATTGGTGAGTGGAAGGCAAGGGGAAAC
>NW_016906332.1:0-328 GCF_001698545.2 Rhinopithecus bieti | reverse complement strand
ATAATGTTATCTAAGCATGGGAGGCATTGCCATTGTGCATCTAATACAGAATCAATCCTGCTTACAATTTTCTGGAAAGGTTGAAAAAAATAACATTTTAAATAGAAATTATAAAACTGTAATAAAATGTTGAACTTCCTTGGCCAAGTCTTCTCCTGCTAGCACGTGTGACATCATGGTTCACTCCTCAGGGCACGTCAGTTATTACCCCATGAGTTGGTAGCTAGGAGACTCATACGTGCAGAGATTTGACCCTCATCACTCACCTTTTCCTGCTGCATGCATGTGTTACAAATTATTAAAAGTCATTCCTGTACCATACACACTG
>NW_016906331.1:0-842 GCF_001698545.2 Rhinopithecus bieti | reverse complement strand
ATTGCACTGTGGTCTGAGAGACAATTTCTTGTGATTTCTATTCTTTTACTTTTGCTTAGGAGTGCTTTACTTCCAATTATGTGGTCAGTTTTAGAGCAAGTGTGATGTGGTGCTGAGAAGAATGTATATTCTGTTGATTTGGGGTGGAGAGTTCTGTAGATGTCTATTAGGTCTGCTTGGTGCAGAGCTGAGTTCGAGTCCTGGATATCCTTGTTAACTTTCTGTCTCGTTGATCTGTCTAATATTGACAAAACGTTGTAAAGTCTCCTATTATTACTATGTGGGAGTCTAAGTCTCCTTGTAGGTCTCTAAGGACTTGCTTTATGAATCCGGGTGCTCCTGTATTGGGTGCATGTATATTTAGGATAGTTAGCTCTTCCTGTTGAACTGATCCTTTTACCATTATGTAGTGGCCTTCTTTGTCTCTTTTGATGCTTGCTGGTTTAAAGTCTGTTTTATCAGAGACTAGGATTGTAACCCCTGCTTTTTTGCTTTCCATTTGCTTGGTAGATCTCCCTCCATCCCTTTATTTTGAGCCTATATACATCTTTGCACGTGAGATGGGTCTCCTGAATACAACACACCGATGAGTCTTGACTCTTTATCCAGTTTGCCAGCCTGTGTCTTTTAATTGGGGCATTTAGTCCATTTACATTTAAGGTTAATATTGTTATGTTTGAATTTGATCATTATGATGCTAGCTGGTTATTTTGCTCATTAATTGATGCAGTTTCTTCATAGCGGCAATGGTCTTTACCATTTAGCATGTTTTGCAGTGGCTGCTACTGGCTGTTCCTTTCCACGTTTAGTGCTTCCTTTAGGAGCTCTTGTAAGGCAGGCCT
>NW_016906330.1:0-340 GCF_001698545.2 Rhinopithecus bieti | reverse complement strand
TTTTATTTATTTATTTATTTTATTTATTTATTTTTTTTGAGACGGAGTCTCGCTCTGTCACCCAGGCTGGAGTGCAGTGGCCGGATCTCCGCTCACTGCAAGCTCCGCCTCCCGGTTTTACGCCATTCTCCTGCCTCAGCCTCCCGAGTAGCTGGGACTACAGGCGCCGCCACCTCGCCCGGCTAGCTTTTTGTATTTTTTAGTAGAGACGGGGTTTCACCGTGTTAGCCAGGATGGTCTCGATCTCCTGACCTCGTGATCCGCCGGTCTCGGCCTCCCAAAGTTCTGGGATTACAGGCTTGAGCCACCGCGCCTGGCCGAAAGATGTATTTTAAAAATA
>NW_016906329.1:0-592 GCF_001698545.2 Rhinopithecus bieti | reverse complement strand
CCCATCATCAATATTTATTGAGCATTTACAGTGTACTAGGCACAATAGAACATACAGAAAACATTGTCCCTGCTCTTGAGGAGCTTACATTCTAAAAGAAAAAATACACCTCTTTTAAAATGGCATTTTGTTTGGTGTTTTCTGCAAAGTACTGAGGAAATATTTTGTTAAAGTGAGCTTTGGGTATAACTTAGCCCCATCATTATTTAGAGAAGAGAGGAAGAAGAAAGAGGAAGGATTTTAAAGGCAGACAATGACAGACCATTCAGGATAGGTAGGGTTTTAAAGGGAGATAAACACAATCTCATCAACTAAGGAGAGATTTGCTGCAGTAAATAGGATGAGGGAAATAGTCTGTGGGGTGCAAGCAAAGGAAGCAGGGTGCCTTAGACATTGAGTGGAGCCAGAAAGATCATGCGGCCTTTTCCAAGTACATGGCTACCAAGTAGAAGTGCTGGTGACGAGACAGAAGGTTAAAAAAGGAAGGTAATCTTGTGCACCTGACAAATAGAATAAAGGATCAAAATGCAAGGCAGGCTACAAGAGTATTAAGAAATTCTTAAAATCTACAAAGTGATTTGGAAGCACAAAA
>NW_016906328.1:0-2863 GCF_001698545.2 Rhinopithecus bieti | reverse complement strand
TCACTGCAACATCTGTCTCCCCGGTTCAACTGATCCTCCTACCTCAGCTTCTCGAGTAGCTGGGACTACAGGTGTGCCACCGCACTTGGCTAATTTTTGTATTTTTAGTGGAGATGGGGTTTTACCATGTTGGCCAGGCTGGTCTTGAACTCCTGACCTCAAATGATCCACCTGCCTTGGCCTCCCAAAGTGCTGGAATTACAGGCATGAGCCACCATGCCTGTCAGTGCCCTTCTAAATGCCTGAATGTGTGTGCTTATGTGTGTGTGTGTGTGTGTGTTTTAAGTTCTCTATTTTAGATTTTGGTTCCTATGTGTTAAGGTCTGTCTAGTTAAGTACTGAGCACCTTGTCACATACCACTAGATCTCTTAATGAGCACACTTCAATGAAGAAGAGGATCACAGGCAAAATTGTGGGGACCAGTACAAATGAAAATGTGAGAGCCCTTATTACAATTTTATTAAAATGCAACAGAGCATTAAACCAAGCATAGAGCCCTTCTAGGCACTGAATTTATGTGACTGCACAGGTGGCATACTTTTGAGACTGCCCTGATCATGGGAGATGGGGCTCAAAGTACTTTTGGGACTGAGAGTGGTTGCTTTGTTTGTGTTGGAAAGTAAGGCAGGGGATTGCTGTGGACAAGACAGTATGGAAAAGATGAAAAGACTGAGTGAGGTGGCTTGTGCCTGTAATCCCAGTATTTTGGGAGTCTGAGGCAGGAGGATCCCTTGAGGTTAGGGGTTCAAGACTGACCTGGGCACCATATCAAGGACCCATCTCTACAAAATTAAAAAAAAAAAAAAATGAAGGGAAGCAGGAGAAGGTGATCATGGTGGACCACACAAAGCTTTAGAATGAATTCTTTTGAGTAGCTTGAAATAAATTTGTTTTAGTTGAAAGGAGAAAGATCATGGTAACTGTAGCTAACTTGAGCCCCAAATCAGGGTTTTATTATTTCTTTAATATACTCATAATTAATCAAAATTCTTATTGGTAGAAATGATGTGTTCCAATAGCGCACAAAGTTCCTTTACAAAGAAGAAGAGATGAGGTGAAGGAAAACGGATGTGAAAGCCCTATTTATAAAATGTAGGTATTTGACTTCGCTTAACTGTGACTGCATGCATTAAGAAATTCGAGTGATTCAGTATGTATGTCCAAATGATTTGAAAAGTAAAGTATTTTTTTGGTTCAATTTCCGTACATCTTATACGGAGTTTACAGATTTCCATTTTATCATTCCAGTCCTTGAGCTTAAAAAAAAATGAAAAAAACATGTACACACATTTCTAAAAAAAATGATTACTCAACTGATTTAGAAAAGCAATTTTATGATTTTTTCTCTTTTAAATGTCTTTTAATTTCCGGAGTCCCAGATGTTAAATTAAACGGTATTGCCAGGATGTTGAGGGCTGATTGAGTGAATTCATGGACCCGCTGTTGGTCAAATGGTTTGACTTCTGTAATTGGTTTAAATGTGTCTTTCTCTGCTGCTTTATTCCCTTAGAAATCCTCAGCAGGTTGTGAGGGAATAGGAGACTTTGTGGAGCTGCTGGGAGGAACTGGATTGGACCCTTCCAAGATGATACCTTTAGCTGATCTCTGCTACCCCTTTCATGGCCCGGGTGAGTTATTTCTTTGATTATTATGTATGTGCTTATCAAGATTAAAAAAAAAATAATCTATCCCCAATATTTTCTACATTGGAAGGCGAGTTTCACCAAAAAAACCTTCAATTTTCACACTGAGCCAGTATGAGGATTTGAGGCTATGTATAACATCAGTATCTTTACCAAAACATCTGACATTGGGAGAGAAACCTATGAAGCGACAAAGGTTGGCCTTAAGTAAAACTATGAAAAGACAAAGCTTTTAAAATCTGCTTTCTTTCCATTTTCTTGGGGTCCCTGCTTTCATTTTCTAGAGACTAAAGAGTTTATCTACTAAGTGAAACACATGGTTCAAATAGTAGATGTATCATCAATTAGTGATAGGATAATAATGAAGTAACTGTTTTTTATATATCTGTATGTATGTGTGTGTGTTACTCATAGTAAATAAACAACAAAGTGATAAGCTTTATTAGAAATTCTTAGAACTGCTAAAGTCTATAACTTCTTAACAGCTAAACTAGCCTCTCAAAGGCCAGTGTAACACAGAGGTAAATTCTGAAATCTAAAAGCGGTCACCAGTAATAGAAGACTGGTTTATTTGGCACAGCATATGCCAGATAGAACCAGATCTATGTCAGAGACAAGTGAGGATTTTCACTTTATTATGCTCATGTCAGGTGAGGATGGATGGGACTTCGTGACCTCATGACCAAACAACTCAATGAAGTCTGCGGGGAGAGGAGTCATCAAACATTACTGTAAAGGTCACTCCCACAGCTTTACTTCAACACAGGAGCCCTAGATTATCATTAAAGAGACAAAACAAAAGAACAGCAGTCTCTAATCTCAGTTAATTCTGACTGTAGCCTCCTCCCTCTCCTGTCACTGCAGATTAACCAGCTAGGCAATGACACTGCAAAGCAGACAATCCTCTTGATCAGCTGTTACCTGTAATAATTAAAACCAGGCCACACCACCAGTATTTTCTGTCTCTGAGTTGATGACGGACAAAACATTTCTAAAATAGAATTAACATAGAGTCAATTCTCCTTAACTGTGGGTTCCCCATACATGGATTCAACCAATTGCAAATAGAAAATACTCAATGTAGGCAGGGTGCAGTGTCTCACGCCTGTAATCACAGCACTTTGGGAGGCCAAAGCGGGCGGATTACCTGAGGTCAGGAGTTCGAGACCAGCGTGGCCAATATGCTGAAACCCTGTGTCTACTAAAATACAAAAAAATT
>NW_016906327.1:0-339 GCF_001698545.2 Rhinopithecus bieti | reverse complement strand
ATGCACACGTATGTTTATTGCAACACTATTCACAATAGCAAAGACTTGGAACCAACCCAAATGTCCATCAATGATAGACTGGATTAAGAAAATGTGGCACATATACACCATGGAATAAAAAAGGATGAGTTCATGTCCTTTGTAGGGACATGGATGAAGCTGGAAATTCTACATCATTCTTAGCAAACTATCACAAGGACAGAAAACCAAACACCACATGTTCTCACTCATAGGTGGGAACTGGACAGTGAGAACACTTGTACACAGGGTGGAGAACATCACACACCAGGGCCTGTCATTGGGTGGAGGGAAGGGGAAGGATAGCATTAGGAGAAATAT
>NW_016906326.1:0-773 GCF_001698545.2 Rhinopithecus bieti | reverse complement strand
CGGAGGCTCCGTAGGCATGGGACCCTCCCGGCCAGGTGTGGGATGTATTCTCCTGGTGTGCCTGTCTGCTTAAAGCGCAGTATTGGGGTGGGAGTTACCCGATTTTCCAGGTGTTGTGTGTCTCAGTTCCCCTGGCTAGGAAAACGGATTCCCTTCCCCCTTGCGCTTCCAGGTGAGGCGATGCCTCGCCCTGCTTCAGCTTTCGCTGGTCAGGCTGCAGCAGCTGACCAGCACCGATTGTCCGGCACTCCCTAGTGAGATGACCCCAGTACCTCAGTTGAAAATGCAGAAATCACCAGTCTTCTGTGTCGCTCGCGCTGGGAGTTGGAGACTGGAGCTGTTCCTATTCGGCCATCTTCTCTTTTCAGTTTTGATCTGAAGACTTCCTTTTCACCATAGTCCTGAATGTGACTCCGATTGTCTCTATGCGAATCCGTCCATGACAGAGTTTCAAAGCTGCCTAATGTAAAGAAAGCCTTATCTATGTGAGATGAATACACATATCATATAGCAGTTTCACAGAAAGCTTCTTTCCAGTTTTATCTGAGTCTATTTCCCTTTTCAACATAGGCATCAATATGCTCCCGGATATACCTTGGTACCTTTTCTCCAAAGGGATTTCCCTGATGCTGTATGAGAAGAGAAGTATAACACTGTGAGTGGAAGGCACACATCACAAAGCAGTTCCTCAGAAAACTTCTCTTCAGTTTCTTTCTGAACATATTTCCTTTTCACCATAAGCCTCAAAGTGCTCCCGAATATCCCTTCGCACG
>NW_016906325.1:0-2531 GCF_001698545.2 Rhinopithecus bieti | reverse complement strand
TATTGGTTGAAACTTATTAGCTATAATTTTCTTAAGCTATGGTACCTTGAAAAGGTTTTCCCTTTTAATTTTGGAATTGAGATTAAGAAACAATTTGCTCCTTGTTTTGTAGGGAATGATTTTCAATGAATTCACTTTTGTTTCCTTTTTTATTTTTTCCCCTATAAATAGGACTATCAATTATGTTAAAGAGAACCAATACCAACTTTTCTCCTGTGGAGCACAGTGATAAGCACATTTTTTCAACGATGTGTTTAGGATAGAAAGGGGTGGGGAGAAGGGAAGAGACAGGAATGTGAATGTATTATGTACTAAGAGAAGTGACAGGGATCACCCCTCCTTTAGCCCTTTGCTGTTTTTTCCTCTTTGTTTTCTGCATCCTCAAGGTATGCATGCAACATCAGTCTCTCTTCATAAAATGCTGTCCTAGTTTTGTAGACATCTCACATTAGCTTCTTTTGCAAGAACCAGGTCTGCTTCATCTGTCTTTCCATTTCATTAAAACATAAATCGCCACAGGAATCTGTTGCCCCAATGATCTTTTCTGGTTCTAGTCTTATCTCAAAGCCCCGAGCGATATCATTGCTCTGTTCTCTTTTTTGGACTTGGTACTGTCAGCACAGTTTGAGAAATTGGATTTCCTTGCTACTTTCTGACTTCTCCCCACGTTTGTTATTTTAACCCTCCTTCATCATCTTAAACTTTTTTGTAAACTAAGAAATGAGCTAAAGGCAATCCAAGTTTTCTCAGATTCCCAAGTATTGTGCTCCTCAGAAAAGCCTTTCCACATCAGTAGATATTCCACTTGCCCCTTAACCACATGCCTGTCTAGTACCTTCTCCACAGTGTACTCTTCATTCTCTGACGAACTGTCAGCTGTGTGCTTGGTTTTCTTTCCCATGTTGCAGTGTTCCACCTGAAGGACTAAGGCCACTGCATCCCAGATACCCCAGTTTGTTCTTTCCCTCTGGGCTATCAGTAGCGGCCTCCCCTCCCGGGTCTAGGCCTTGGCAGACTGACCTTCATTTTCTTTTGATTAAGATATATTTCAGTCAAGATTCAGTTAGGTAAATGTAAACCATGCTAGATAATTCAGTAGAAGGAACTTACTCATAGAATCACTTTTAAAGGTGTTAGATGATGATCTGAGAGAATAGACAGGAGATGGTGAACCTGGACAATGGCAATTGTGGCAAGTTGCTGTTAGCTCTAGAAATGGAAGGACAAAGGAAGAAGAAAGTATTACTAGACCCCACAGACAGGAGATGGTTGATGAGAGGAATCAGCACTGATTTGTGTGAGAGGGTACCTCTGAAGAGATATAACTACTGCTATAGAGGATCCTAAAGCAGAGGGGTTAGGGGAGAAAGACCCTCGTTTCTCCTTCCTCTTGACTTCTGATTTCTACCACTGACTTCCTTTAGCCAAACCTAACCAGAACCCAAAGACCTTTGTTTTGAAAGAGATTTCCACTGATTACTGAATTTTACATTGGCAATTTTTTTTTTCTTCCCATACTTTAAGTCCATCCAGTTGTCTTCTGGCCACATTTTCTTCTGATGAAAATCTGCTTTTATCTGGTTCCCTGAATATAATGTACACTTTTAGGGGCTTGCTTTTAAGATTTCTTTATCACTTTTCATTTTAATTTTGAGTAGGTAATACATGTTCATGGTTCAAAATGCAAAAGTATGGAGTGTACAATGAGATACCCTTGCCGTTTACATCTACCTGTCCCCTAGTTTCCTAGTTTCCGTTTCTGTAGCCATCCAGTGTACTTATTTTCATGAATTTTCCTTTCAGACGTATAATGCATATATAAGGAAAAAAAAAACCGTATTCTCAATTTAGACAAATGTTAGTATACTATACACACAGTTTTGTATCTCCGTTTTCACTTAGTTATCTTTCCTCATCAGCATAGAAAGAACACTGGTCATCACACTGGCTGTAGAGTATTTCACTCTTATGTGTATATCAAAATGCAATTAACCAGCCCCTTACTAATAGATACTTAGTTTTGTTTCAATCTTTTGCTGTTACCAACAACCATTTAATGAATTACCATGTATGAGTGGAATATGTACAAGGGTATTTGTATATCCTAGATGTATCCGAGGAGTAGAGTTAATTGCTTGATGAAAGAGTATAATGTATCAGTTATCATACATTTATACAAAGAATATAATTTGTCATTTTGGTAGATACTGCCAAATTTCCTCTGTAAAGGTTGAACCGATTTACATTTTGCCAGCAATGTAAGAGAGTAACAATTTTCTCACACCTTTGTTAACAGTGTTTTTTTTTTTTTTTTTTTTTTTTTTTTTAAATAATGGGAGACTTTAACACCCCACTGTCAATATTAGACAGATCAATGAGACAGAAGGTTAACAAGGATATCCAGGACTTGAACTCAGCTCTGCACCAAGCAGACCTAACAGACATCTACAGAACTGTCCACCCCAAATCGACAAAATATATCTTCTTCTCAGCATCACATCACACTTATTCCAAAATTGACCACATAGTTG
>NW_016906324.1:0-1266 GCF_001698545.2 Rhinopithecus bieti | reverse complement strand
AATAAAGAAGAAAAGAGAGAAGAATCAAATAGATGCAATAAAAAAAAGATAAAGCAGATATCACCACCAAACCCACAGAAATAAAACTACCATCAGAGAATACCATAAACACCTCTATGCAAATAAACTAGAAAATCTAGAAGAAATGGATAAACTCATGGACACATACACCCTCCCAAGACTAAACCAGGAAGAAGTTGAATCCCTGAATAGACCAAAACAGGCTCTGGAATGGAGGCAATAATTAATAGCCTACCAACCAAAAAAGTCCAGGACCAGATGGATTCACAGCCGAATTCTACCAGAGATACAAGGAGGAGCTGGTACCATTCCTTCCGAAATTATTCCAATCAACAGAAAAGAGGAAATCCTCTCTAACTCATTTTATGAGGCCAGCATCATCCTGATTCCAAAGACTGGCAGAGACACAACAAAAGAAGATAATTTTAGACCAATATCCCTGATGAACATTGATGCAAAATCCTCAACAAATAAAATACTGGCAAACCGAATCTAGTAGCACATCAAAATCTTATCCATCATGATCAAGTGGGCTTCATCCCTGGGATGTCAGGCTGGTTCAACATACATAAATCAATAAACAGCATATAAACAGAACCAAAGACAAAAAAACACATAATTATCTCAATAGATGCAGAAAAGGCCTTTGACAAAATTCAACAGTGCTTCATCCTAAAACTATAAATAAATTAGGCATTGATGGGACATATCTCAAAATAATGAGAGCTATTTATGACAAACCCAGAGTTGATATCATAATGAATGGGCAAAAAATGGAAGCATTCCCTTTAAAACTGGCACAAGACAGGGATGACTTCTCTCACCACTCCTATTTAACATAGTGTTGGAAGTTCTAGCCAGGGCAATCAGGCAAGAGAAAGAAATAAAGGCTATTCAATTAGGAAAAGAGGAAGTCGAATTGTCTCTCTTTGCAGAAGACATGACTGTATATTTAGAAAACCTCATCATCGTATTATTTCTGAGGACTCTGTTCTGTTCCATTGGTCTATATCTCTGTTTTGGTACCAGTACAATGCTGTTTTGGTTACTGTAGCCTTGTAGTATAGTTTGAAGTCAGGTAGCGTGATGCTTCCAGCTTTGTTCTTTTGACTTAGGATTGTCTTCGCAATACGGGCTCTTTTTTGGTTCCATATGAACTTTAAAGCAGATTTTCCCAATTCTGTGAAGAAACTCATTGCACATCTACAGACATCTGATCTTTGACAAACCTGAGAGAAACAAGAA
>NW_016906323.1:0-774 GCF_001698545.2 Rhinopithecus bieti | reverse complement strand
CCTCCTGTAGCTGCTCGAGGAAGGCAGAAGGATTTTCTTCCTTTCCCTGAGTTATGCTGAATATCATTGAATAATTCATGGGCTTTTCCTAATTCTCCTTAGTCCTTCTAGAACACAGGTCACAGATGTTTACGACTCCAGTCCCCATGATCCGAGCTGAGGTCCCAGTGGGGATCCATACTGGGGATGGCTTGCTGACCAGTAGGGAATTTGTCCCTTTCTTCGGCTGTCATTCTGTCATTTACTTGACTAAGATACCAGGTATCTCCAAACTCTTGGGCTGCAGCTAAAGCTGCATTCTTTTCATTAAAGGCCAGGGTTTGATCTAACAATAGCATGACATCTCTCCAAGTGAGATCAAAGGTTTGCCCTAGACCCTGTAGGACATCTGTGTACCTATCAGGATCATCTGAAAACTTCCCCAGGTCTGCCTTGATCTGCTTTAAATCAGAGAGGGAGAAGGGGACATGTACCCAGTTTGGGCCAAATTTCTTCCCCTGCAGCTTAAAGGAGACATAACCGATAGCCTGGGTGGGTTTTGTGGTCCCTTGGAGATTTATTTGCTTATTTCCTTCTGGGCAGGGGAGATTAGAGGAGCTTATCATTAATAGAAAGGGGAGCTGTAGGGAGGCTAGGATTTGGGGATAAGCTGAAAGGTCCTCCTGTGGGATATAAATTGCAAGCTTTGCATAGTTGTGTGTTCTCCTTCAGTGAAAAGAAAGCTTGGACATAACGTTTCACTCCATTTGCCTTCCCTCTTACAGAAAAGGTCAA
>NW_016906322.1:0-341 GCF_001698545.2 Rhinopithecus bieti | reverse complement strand
TTTTTTTTTTTTTTTTTTTTTTTTTTTTTTTTTTTTTTTTTTTTTTTTTTTTTTTTTTTTGAGACGGAGTCTCGCTCTGCCGCCCAGGCTGGAGTGCAGTGGCCGGATCTCAGCTCACTGCAAGCTCCGCCTCCCGGGTTCACGCCATTCTCCTGCCTCAGCCTCCCAAGTAGCTGGGACTACAGGCGCCCGCCACGTCGCCCGGCTAGTTTTTTGTATTTTTAGTAGAGACGGGGTTTCACCATGTTAGCCAGGATGGTCTCGATCTCCTGACCTCGTGATCCGCCCATCTCGGCCTCCCAAAGTGCTGGGATTACAGGCTTGAGCCACCGCGCCCGGCC
>NW_016906321.1:0-774 GCF_001698545.2 Rhinopithecus bieti | reverse complement strand
AGGAGGAACACACGAGAGGAGTGTATATGGATTAGGAACAACTGGAAAGGTAGGGACTACTGCCTCATTGATGAGGCGTAGGTCCTGCATGAGATGATAGGCCCCAGAGCTTTTCGTACAGGCAGGATACGAAAATGGTGAGTTGGCGGAACTAAAATGTGCTGCTGGAGCAGGCATGTAATGATGGGTTTTAGTCCTTGTTGGCGTTCAAGGAGAGATAGGGAACTGGGGCCCAGAGGGAAACTTAGAAGGGTCTTTTAGCCGGATGTGGACCGGAGTGTGGTGCTGGGCAATGATTGGGGTGGAGGTGTCCCACACTTTAGGGTTAATGGGGACTGGAAACGGGAGTGGGGGGTCAGCCTGGTGGGGTTTGTCAGGTGAGAGAAGGGGAAGAGGAACGCGAGGTGTGGGGAGGGGTTGGGTTGGAAGTGAACTGAGGCCCCTAGCTTGGAGAGGAGATCTCATCCTAACAAGGGGACTGGGCACGAAGGAATGATAAGAAATGAGTGTGAGAAGAGGGAGCCATCCAGGTGGCAAGACAGAGGAGGAGTCTGGCGGTAGGTGGAGGGAATGCCGTCAATTCCCATGACTGTGACAGTGGAGGGGTGGCTGGGGCCACTGAAGGAAGGCAAAACAGAGTAGGTAGCCTCCATGTCCATAAGGAAGGATATGGACTTACCCACTACCTGGAGCATAACGCTGGGCTCGGCAAGAGTGAGGGGTCCCCGAATCTGGGCCTCTTCAATCTTCCTCTGTGTCGAGGAGCTGGAAGGC
>NW_016906320.1:0-1273 GCF_001698545.2 Rhinopithecus bieti | reverse complement strand
AGAACTTCCCCAACCCAGCAAGGCAGACCAACATTCAAATTCAAGAAATATAGAGAACACCATAAAGATACTCCTCGAGAAGAGCAACCCCAAGACACGTAATTATCAGATTTGCCAAGGTTGAAATGAAAGATGCCAGACAGAAAGGTCGGGTTACCCACAAAGGGAAGCCTATCAGACTAACAACGGATCTCTCTGCAGAAACCCTACAAACCAGAAGAGAATGGAGGCAAATATTCATTATTCTTCAAGAAAAGAATTTTCAACCCAGAATTTCACATCCAGCCAAACTAAGTTTCATAAGTGAAGGAGAAATAAAATCCTTTACAGACAAGCAAATGCTGAGATATTTTCTCACCACCAGTCCTGCCTTACAAAAGCTCCTGAAGGAAGCACAAAACATGGAAAGAAGCAAATGGTACCAGCCACTGCAAAACCATGCCAAATTGTAAAGACCATCAGTGCTATGAAGAAACTGCATCAATTAACGGGCAAAATAACCAGCTAACATCATAATGACAGGACCAAATTCACACATAACAATATTAACCTCAAATGTAAATAGGCTAAATGCCCCAATTAAAAGACACAGACAGGCAAATTGGATAAAGAGTCAAGACCCATCAGTGTGGTGTATTCAGGAGACCCATCTCATGTGCAAAGACTCACATAGGCTCAAAATAAAGGGATGAAGGAAGATCTATGAAGCAAATGGAAAGGAAAAAAGCAGGGGTTGCAATACTAGTCTCTGATGAAACAGACTTTAAACTAACAAAGATCAAAAGAGACAAAGAAGGCCATTACATAATGGTAAAGGGATCAATTCAACAAGAAGAGCTAACTATCCTAAATATATATGCACCCAATACAGGAGCACCCAGATTAATAAGGCAAGTCCTTACAGACCTACAAAGAGACTTAGACCCTCAAACAATAATAATGGGAGACTTTAACACCCCACTGTCAACATTAGACAGATCAAGGAGACAGAAGGTTAACAAGGATAACCAGGACCTAAACTCAGCTCTGCAACAAGCAGACCTAATAGACATCTACAGAACTTTCCACTCCAAATCAACAGAATATTCATTCTTCTCAGCACCACATCACATTTATTCTAGAATTGACCACAGAGTTGAAAGTAAAGCACCCCTCAGCAAATGTAAAATAACAGAAATCACAACAAACTGTCTCGCAGAACACAGTGCAATCAAATTAGAACTCGGGATTAAGAAACTCATTCAAAACTGCACAAATACATGGAAAACGAACA
>NW_016906319.1:0-1271 GCF_001698545.2 Rhinopithecus bieti | reverse complement strand
TACATTTCTTCTAGATTTTCTTGTTTATTTGCGTAGAGGTGTTTATGGTATTCTCTGATGGTAGTTTGTATTTCTGTGAATCGGGGTGATATCCCCTTTATCATTTTTTATTGTGTCTATTTTATTCTTCTTTATTAGTCTTGCTAGCGGTCTATTTTGTTGATCTTTTCAAAAAACCAGCTCCTGGATTCATTGATTTTTTGAAGGGTTTTTTGTGTCTCTATCTCTTTCAGTTCTACTCTGATCTTAAATATTTCTTGCCTTCTGCTAACTTTTGAATGTGTTTGCTCTTGCTTTTCTAGTTCTTTTAGTTGTGATGTTAGGGTGTTGATTTTAGATCTTTCTTGCTTTCTCTTGTGGGCATTTAGTGCTATAAATTTCCCACTACACACAGCTTTAAATGTGTCCCAGAGATTCTGGTACATTGTGTCTTTGTTCTCATTGGTTTCAAAAAACATCTTTATTTCTGCCTTTGTTCGTTATTTATCCAGTAGTCATTCAGGAGCAGGTTGTCCAGTTTCCATGTGGTTGAGCGGTTTTGAGTAAGTTTCTTAATCCTGAGTTCTAATTTGATTGCCTTGTGGTCTGAGAGATGGTTTGTTGTGATTTCTGTTCTTTTACATTTGCTGAGGAGTGCTTTACTCCAATTATATGGTCAATTTTAGAATAATTGCAGTGTGGTGCTGAGAAGAATGTCTATTCTGTTGATTTGGAGTGGAGACTTCTTTAGGTGTCTAATAGGTCTGCTTGGTGCAGAGCTGAGTTCAGGTCCTGGATATCCTTGTTAACTTTTGTCTCGTTGATCTGTCTAATATTGACAGTGTGGTGTTAAAGTCTCCCATTATTATTGTGTGGGAGTCTAAGTGTCTTTGTGGGTCTCCAAGGACTTGCTTTATGAATCTGGGTGCTCCTGTATTGCATGCATATATATTTAGGATAGTTAGCTCTTCTTGTTGAATTGATCCCTTTACCATTATATAATGGCCTTCTTTGTCTCTTTTAATCTTTGTTGATTCAAAGTCTGTTTTATCAGAGACTAGGATTGCAACCCCTGCTCTTTTTTCTTTCCATTTGCTTGGTAGATCTTCCTCCATCCCTTTATTTTGAACCTATGTGTGTCTCTGCACATGAAATGGGTCTCCTGAATACAGCACCCTGATGGGTCTTGACTCTATCCAATTTGCCAGTCTGTGTCTTTTAATTGGGGCATTTAGCCCATTTAAGTTTAACATTAATATTGTTATGTGTGAATTTGATCCTGTCGTTACGAT
>NW_016906318.1:0-1327 GCF_001698545.2 Rhinopithecus bieti | reverse complement strand
AGCCCTCAATGAGTTCCCAAATATCACTTTACAGAATCCACGACAACAGAGTTAGCTAACTGTTCCAAGAAGGGAAGGGTGGAGTTCCGTGTGATGAACTCACACATCAGAAAGCAATCCCTCAGAAAGCTTCCCTCTGGTTATTATCAGAGGATATTTCCTTTTCACCATGGGCCCCAATGGGCTCCCAAATATCACTTTGCAGATTCCACGAAAAGAGTGTTAGCAAACTGCTTCCTGAGGACTAAGTTGTAACTCTGTGAGATGAATTCACAGATCAGAAACACGTTTCTCAGAAAGCTTCATTCACGTTTTAACTGATGATGTTTCCTTTATCAGTGCAGGCATCTATGCGATCCAAAGTAGCCCTTTTCATGTTGCCCAAAGACAGTAATAATGGACTGCTCCATGAATCATAAGTGTAACTCTGTGAGATGAATTCGCACATCACCAAGAAGCTTCTAAGAAAGCTTCTTTGTAGTTTTGTCTGAGGAAATTTCCTTTGTCACCGTAAGGCTCATTGTACTCAGAAGTATCAAATTGCACATTTCAAGAAAACTGTGTAGGCAAATTGATCTCTGAAGAGAAAAGTGTAACCCTTTGAGTTGCATTCACACATCATGATGCAGTTTCTCAGAACGCTTCTTTCCAGTTTTAATCTGAGGATATTTCGTTTTCACCATAGCCCTCAATGAGCTCCAAAATATCACTTTGCAGATTCCACGACAACAGAGTTACCAAACTGCTTCATGACGACAAAGCTGTAACTCGGTGAGAGGAATTCACATGTCACAAAGAATTTTCTCAGAAAGCTACTTTCTAGTTTTCTCTGAGGATATTTCCTTTGTCACCATCAGGTTCATTGCGCTAAGAGATATCCCAATGCAGATTTCAAGAAAAGAATCTTTGCAAGGGATCAATGAAATGGAAAGTGTAACTCTGTGAGTTGCATCCACATGTCACAAGGCAGTTTCTCAGAACGCTTCTTTCCAGTTTTATCTGAGGATATTTCCTTTTCAGTGCAGCCCTCAATAAGCTACCAAATATCACTTGGCATAATCTACGACAACAGTGTTAATAATCTGCTGCGAGAAGGGAATAGTGAATCTCGAATCTCTGTGTTATGAATTCACACATCAGAAAGCAACTTCTGAGAAAGCTACTTTCTAGTTTTATCTGAGGATATTTCTGTTTACACCATAGTCGTCAATGCGCTCTGAAATATCACTTTGCAGATTCCACAAAAACACTGTTACCAAACTGCTAGAAAAAGGGAAAGGTGAATGTCATTGTGACGAATTCACAAATCACAAAGAAGTTTTGCAGA
>NW_016906317.1:0-339 GCF_001698545.2 Rhinopithecus bieti | reverse complement strand
TTTTGAGCCTATGTGTGTCTTTGCACATGAGATGGGTCTCCTAAATACAGCACACTGATGCTGACTTGACTCTTTATCCAATTTGCCAGTCTGTGTCTTTTAATTGGAGCATTTAGCCCATTTACATTTAAGGTTAATATTGTTATGTGTGAATTTGATCCTGTCATTATGATGTTAGCTGGTTATTTTGCCTAGTTAGTTGATGCAGTTTCTTCCTAGCATCGATGGTCTTTACATTTTGGCATGTTTTTGCAGTGGCTGGTACCAGTTGTTCCTTTCCATGTTTAGTGCTTCCTTCAGGAGCTTCTTGTAGGGCAGGCCTGGTGGTGACAAAATCTC
>NW_016906316.1:0-503 GCF_001698545.2 Rhinopithecus bieti | reverse complement strand
TTTGTGATTCTGTTTTCTTTTTTCTTTTTTTTTATTATACTTTAAGTTCTAGGGTACATGTGCATAACGTGCAGGTTTGTTACATATGTATACTTATGCCATGTTGGTGTGCTGCGCCCATCAACTCGTCAGCACCCATCAATTCATCATTTATATCATGTATAACTCCCCAATGCAATCCCTCCCTCCTCCCCCCTCCCCATGATAGGCCCCAGTGTGTGATGTTCCCCTTCCCGAGTCCAAGTGTGAGTCTGTTTTCTACACTGCAGTGTGGAAACTGACGTAGGTGACTTGTTAAAGTCAATGGCTAGTTAGTAGTAGCACCAGGCACAAATTCACTTCTTCTGATCTCCTACTTTTATTCTCTGCCTACAAGCACTAAACATGTTAAAACCGTTTGTCTGGTGGACGCAATATGCTCTCCTAAGGAAATGTTCATAGACTTCACGTCCAAATTTTGAAACCTATAGCAGTTTATGGAATATACATATTTTTTTAACTCT
>NW_016906315.1:0-1125 GCF_001698545.2 Rhinopithecus bieti | reverse complement strand
GCTATCCCTCCCCCCTCCCTCCATCCCACAATAGGACCCGGAGTGTGTTGCTTCCCTTCCTGTGTCCAAGTGATCTCATTGTTCAATTCCCACCTATGAGTGAGAACATGTGGTATTTGGTTTTCTGTTCTTGTGCTAGTTTGCTGAGAATGATGGTTTCCAATTGCATCCATGTCCCTACAAAGGACACGAACTCATCCTTTTTTATGGCTGCATAGTATTCCACGGTGTATATGTGCCACATTTTCTTAATCCAGTCTGTCACTGATGGACATTTGGGTTGGTTCCAAGTCTTTGCTATTGTGAATACGTTTGCATGTGTCTTTATAGCGGCATGACTCATTAATGATTAAAATTTTCTAGTGTCTAAGAGTTATCATCTTGAGCTTGATACAAATTTGAACATCTAATTAGGCTTTCATTAAGAATAAATAAAGGGGAATCACATAAAGCAACTGCTTTCATACTCCATAGGCTTCCAAAAGAAACATGTCTTCTCATTAAAATGATATTATTGGTTTGGCTTTTGTATGTAAAATTTTAAAGATTAGATTAACAAATTAAAACTAAGAAAATTAAAGCCTAATTTCAATAGCTTCCCCTCTCTTTTCCAAAATTAATACCGGTATAAATCTGGTATTAATGTATAAATTACATGATATAAATCTTGTATCACATAATTTTATCTACTTGTTAAGTCTGTCGGAAAATATATACAATGCAGAAGAGGTTTGCCTCTTTATAAACAATTTTGTGTGTATACTAATGAAAGAAGATTACCTATCATTTTCCTCCCCATTAGGTCCAAAAGTCTACTTTCACACTAGCAAGAAACCTCCCTAAAGTAGAGTAACATCATGCTAAATAAGAAAATGTTGAAAGCTTTCCCTCTGAGTTTGATAAGGAAACATCATTGTAATAGAGGTTACTGTCAAATAAATTCAAGAACAGAATATAATTATAATTGTACACAGACTTTTAGTTGAATTTTTTTAATTTGTGAAAGCAAGTCTCAAATTATAGTCACTAGAGAAACTTATAAAGTTTTATGTTCTTTAGTAAAATGATTAATAACATATCAAAGGGCTTATATCTACTTTGAAGCTATATAATTGAAAAAAAGGG
>NW_016906314.1:0-4188 GCF_001698545.2 Rhinopithecus bieti | reverse complement strand
TGTGGATTATAAAGATGCATGGATTATAAAGATGCATGGGTTATAAAGATGCGTGGGTTATAATGAAGCTTGAACTTGTTGACATCTTCCATAACAGTGAGGGTTGACATGGCCTAGAGCTCCTGCTGCTGTTTTATGGGTTGCACCTCTGAAGAGGGCAAGGACTTGGCCTGAGCCCACCCTTCCTGCTTTAGAGGGACTTCCCCACCCTCCATTCAGGTCCCCAAAGCTCCTCATCAATCCTGGTTTTGCAGCCATTTATACCTTGATGTGCATTTCTGTTCTGGCATTTCCATTCCTCTTGGGGAGGGTGTATTTTAGGGATCACATTTTGTGGTGAAACATTTCAGTGAGTCAGGCAGAGACAAGAGACGCTTTTGGGGTGTGCCTGTGATAACATGGATTTCCCTTGCTGTCCTTCTCTGAGCATCATTGAGCCCTTGGCTGTCAGTTCTCCAGGCTGCCCTAGGCCACGGTGGCTGCACCTGCTTCTCTAGGGAGGATCCCAAGGACTTACCTCCCTACATCTGACGTCCCCTCCTTGACCCTGAGTCTCTTTTGATGACAGACACGTTCAGTGAAACCAATTCCCTGTTCAGCCTTCCTATCATCACCTGTGTGGCTCTTCCAAATGCAGCCTCTGTTTAGCTCATCTGGAAAACAGTACCTCCACCCCACCCCATGTTCCCTCTTCCAAATGAAAATATATATTTTTTTTCGTTTTGAGAAATAGATTTGATATTTGATATATCAAAGAGAGGAGGAAAAGTTTCAATGGAATTTCTACTTTACAGTCAGGACAGATTTTATTTTAATCACATCTTTGTGAGCCTTATTTAGGGGCTTGGCATAATCCATCTGGGGCTACTTCAAGGATTCTTTTGCTTAAAACCTCCAAGATCTTCCCTCCTTAGGGGAATATTCCCTGCAGGCTTGTAAGTGTCACCTGATCCACTTCAGCACTTAATCCAGCCCACAGCAGATTCAGACAAGCACTGAAAAGACAGTGGTGGGCCCCATGCTCTGTGAAATTCAACAGAAACACAATACTAAACCTCCAAAATGTAAGAAAAGCCAGCAAAGAGCAGAGGATCATGACTGCATTTTGCAGTCATCATATTTCATGTGTTGATTTGCTTTATTGGCTCATCTTCTGTTCCTTACCCCTTCCTTTAATTGTTTTCTGTTTTATGTCTTTTCAAAAGCCACTTTCTTTGTAAGATAACAGTAGTCCCCTTTATCCTCAGGGATATGTTCAAGACCCCAGTGGATGCTTGCAACTGTGGATAGTATGGAACCCTGTGTATACTAGGGTTTTCCTGTACGTACCCACGATAAAGTTTAATTGATAACTGAGGCACAATACAAGAGTAAGAACAATGAGTAATAATAAAATAGAACAATAACAATATACCACCATAAAAGTTATGTGACTGAATCTCTCTCTCTCTCTCTCTCAATGTCTTATTGTACTGTGCTCACCTATTTTCAGACCCCATTGACTGAGGGTAACTGAAACCGCCTTGGAAAGCAAAACTGCAGATGGGGGGGACTACTGTAGATTTATCTTTCTTGGCTTTTAATTTTTTTCTTGTTTAAATTAAAATGCAACTTACATGCAGGAATAGGGTACAGAGTACACAAACCTTAAATGTATAGCTTGAAGATGGTCACATATGTGGACACCCAGAGGGTCCCCCCCTGCAAACCCTGTACAGAATACTATCCCAGAGATGGCCACACTTCCAATTTTGACTCTCAGTGTATTTGGAAAACACCAGATTCCTAAATCGTGTTCTTGACATGGATGCCCTGACCTGCTGGTATTGGTTAACTCTGTCCTCTGGACAATCTGCCATGGTCTGAAGCCTTCCTGTGACCTTCTGGGATCCCAGACAGTGGGGCTCATTTGAAGGCACCCCATTTTCCAGCCTTCCCAGACTGGCTTCTGTCTTTTGGGATAAATTCAAAGTGTCACTTAGTCCTCCCAGTTTCTTCTTCAGCAACCTTGGCTCTCACGACTGCTAAGGCAGGACTTCAACGCCAGGCCCCTGCTTAACCGTTCTTGGCCAAACAGTACAATATGATTGATAGGGACCTCAATATGATAGGGACCTCAAGATAGGAACCTCTACCTGCCCACATCAATCTTGAATTATAACTGGAGTCTGGCTGGGCAGGGTGGCTCAGACCTGTAATCCCAGCACTTTCAGAGGCCAAGGTGGGAGGATTGCTTGAGACCAGGAGGAAAAGCCAGGTGTGGTGGGACATGCCTGTGGTCCCAGCTACTGGGGAGGCTGAGGTGGGAGGATTTCTTGAGCTCAGGAGTTCAAGGCTGCAATGAACTGTGATCATCATGTCACTGCTTGGAGAGTCTGGATGACAGAGTGAGACCCCGTCTGAAAAGGAAAAAAGAAAAGCGAAAAAAGAGAAGTCTGAAGGTGAGAGTCTGAAGACGGACGTCCCAACTTCCTAACTCCGCTACAGTCGAGACTTTGGGTATGTCTCTTACTCCCTGCAAACTTCAGATCAGTGATGGCAGATTTGCAGTGTTTGCCACCGCCTTCCTCCTGGCAGACATCACCAGTCCCTCCTTTAGCTCCCTCCTGCCCAGGCTTGAAGAAGCATCTCAATCACCAGTTTTCAGCCTCAGCTGCATGTTGGGATCACATGGGAGCTTTGAGGAAATCCCAGTACTGGGGTCCTGCTCCCAAATATTCTGATTCAATTAGCTGGGGTGCAACCTACGTAGGAGGTTTTAAAACCCTCCCCTGGTAATTCTAAAGTATAGTAAAAGTTAAGATCTGTTGTTCCAAATCCTTCTCAAACAAGGCTTCAGGAAGCCACTAGCCTAAACAGACGAAATCCATGTCCTTTCTGTTCTAAACCCCGGCTACCCCGTGTGGTTCCGGGACCAGCGACTCTGGGCTCCCTAGTGCTAGTTAGTGATGAGACCCTCAGCCCCATCCAGACTTGCTGAATCTGAACCTGCCCTTTAGTCAGATCCCCAGGGGTTCCGGGCATGGCGCTGGGCTGGAGGAATTCCAAAGCCCCTCACAGCCTGTGATTTCAGCTCCATGAGCCTCCCTCAACCGCGAATGCACAGGGGTTTTAAGAGCTGATGTTGCTCAGGGACTGACTGTTTTATTTTAATATGGCCATTTGGCATTTCCCTTTATTTGTTTAAGGTTTGTTGTTAATTAATTAGCAGACATGTTTTCTCTGTATTATCTGTAAACAATTCTCTTAATTCTAATCTCATCCATAAAGCTATTCTCCCCAAAGAGCTTGTGACAATTAGAAAATCTTCATGAACTCCACCTCCCAGTAAAAGTTCGTGCAGATTCAAGTGAGAGGCAAAGGCCCATCCGTAGGGTCATTTCCCCTGAACTTTGACCTGTAGGGTGTTGCCTGAGTGTAGGTTCTTTAGGTACTCGAGGGGAGGCTCCTTAATAAGTGACACTGAGGTCTATCAAGGATCATCCGATGTGGATAGCCTTCGACTCTCATCATGACTGGGAATGTGTGCCAATGAAATAACTCAAAACATGGTAAAAGCTCTACGGGTGAAATATTTCTGTAACAGAGATCAATTTAACAACGTGAATGCCCAAGAACAGGGAGGAAGACGGTTTTGTGTTAGAATATTGTTCACCACTTTAAAATGCTTACGTAAAGCTGCACCAAGGTTCCAACTACGTGTACATGGAAATTCACAGAAAAGTTGAGGAAGAAAACACATGAGACATTAATAAAAGATGTATTACAGAAAAGAACTCAACCACAACCCTGCCACTCTGTTTTCAAGTTTTTTATGTTTGTAAAACATTAGTATTTTCATTATGAATGTGTAGATACTTTAAATATAAGAATATATTTAGGCCGGGCGTGGTGGCTCACGCCTGTAATCCCAGCACTTTGGGAGGCCGAGACGGGTGGATCACGAGGTCAGGAGATCGAGACCATCCTGGCTAACACGGTGAAACCCGTCTCTACTAAAAATACAAAAAACTAGCCGGGCGAGGTGGCGGGCGCCTGTAGTCCCAGCTACTCGGGAGGCTGAGGCAGGAGAATGGCGTAAACCTGGGAGGCGGAGCTTGCAGTGAGCTGAGATCCGGCCACTGCACTCCAGCCTGGGCGACAGAGCGAGACTCCGTCTCAAAAAAATAAATAAATAAAATTAAAAAA
>NW_016906313.1:0-318 GCF_001698545.2 Rhinopithecus bieti | reverse complement strand
GGCCGGGCGCGGTGGCTCAAGCCTGTAATCCCAGCACTTTGGGAGGCCGAGACGGGCGGATCACGAGGTCAGGAGATCGAGACCATCCTGGCTAACATGGTGAAACCCCGTCTCTACTAAAAATACAAAAAACTAGCCGGGCGACCTGGCGGGCGCCTGTAGTCCCAGCTACTCGGGAGGCTGAGGCAGGAGAATGGCGTGAAACCCGGGAGGCGGAGCTTGCAGTGAGCTGAGATCCGGCCACTGCACTCCAGCCTGGGCGACAGAGCGAGACTCCGTCTCAAAAAAAAAAAAAAAAAAAAAAAAAAAAAAAAAAAA
>NW_016906312.1:0-339 GCF_001698545.2 Rhinopithecus bieti | reverse complement strand
GTATTCCATGGTGTATATGTGCCACATTTTCTTAATCCAGTCTGTCACACCAGTTAGAATGACAATCATTAAGAAGTCAGGAAACAACAGGTGTTGGAGAGGATGTGGAGAAATAGGAACACTTTTACACTGTTGGTGGGATTATAAACTAGTTCAACCATTATGGAAAACAGTATGGCAATTCCTCAAGGATCTAGAACTAAATGTACCATATGACCCAGCCATCCCACTACTGGGTATATACCCAAAGGATTATAAATTATTCTACTACAAAGACACATGCACACGTATGTTTATTGCGGCACTATTCACAATAGCAAAGACTTGGAATCAACCCAA
>NW_016906311.1:0-2515 GCF_001698545.2 Rhinopithecus bieti | reverse complement strand
TTGCACACAATTGTCACCCTCTCAGAGAGGCTTTTCTGGCCAGCCTCTTTAATACCGCATCCGGCCTCCCCGCCTTCTGCCTGGTCCTGTCTGTCACTCCCTCTCCTTTCAGGGCCCAGGTGTGCCGGAGACATCCTGGCCAGGGTGACCTGCCCCGCAAACACCCAATTCAGGGCTCAGCCCGGGGACCCAGGCTTGAGCCAGCCGCTCCCCAGGGCAGGAGGACGGCTCAAGACTGAGAAGCCCCTCCTCACCCATTCCACCACCCATAGCTTTCACTGGGCACGAGGCTGACGATCTTCCAGCTTCTGTCACCTTGAGGCATCTCGGTCCAGAGCCGTGAGAATCTGGGGAGAAGGGATCCCCTGGAGCTGGGCTCTGTATGGGGAGCAGCTCCTCCCGTGCAAAGCCCCATTTCCCAGCTGGGCTCTTCCCTCCCACACACCTCACCCCTCCGTTCTCCTCCACAGCACCCGTACAAACCCACCAGCTTCTCCTCAGCCCCAAATGCCCCTCCAACGACAGCACTTTCTCCTCCTCCTCTCTAGGCTAGGGTGCGGCCCTTCCCCACTGTGGTCTGGACTGTGGACTCGCCGTGCCCCACTCTTCTTCCCCATTCCTTCCTGGCCCAATCATCTCAGCTTTTCCTCTTAAGACCCTAGAGAAAAGAGAAAGTTAGCCCCAGACAAGCAGGAGGAGGACCTAATAAATCACAAAGCAGACATCAGTGAAACAAGTCAAAGGCTAGTAAAAAATGCTATTGGCCGGGCCTGGTGCCTCACGCCTGTCACCCCAGCACTTTGGGAGGCTGAGGCAGGAGAATGGCGTGAACCTGGGGGGTGGAGCTTACAGTGAGCCAAGATCGCGCCACTGCACTCCAGCCTGGGCGACAGAGCGGGACTCTGTCAAAAAAAATAAAATAAAATAAAAAAGGAATGCTATTTAACAACTCTGTGACAATAAATGCAATGACTTCGATGAAATGTATAATTTCATTGAAAGATACATATTACTAAAACTGACACAAGAAAAAAAAAAGGAGTTTTACATCAACTACCCATATCAGTTCATAATTAAAACCTTCCCACATAGAAAACTCCAGGCTGGATGCTCTATTGGTTAATGAATCAAACATTTAAGAAAGAAATTCTGGCCCCTGAGGTGGCTCCTACCTGTAATCCCGGCATTTTGGGAGGCCAAGGTGGGAGAATTGCTTGAACCCAGAAGTTTGAGACCAGCCTGGGCAGCATGGTGATACCTCGTCTCTACTAAAACCAGAAAACATTAGCCAGGCAATGTACGCCGTGCTTGTAGTCCCAGCTGCTCGGGAGGCTGAGGTGGGAAAATCACCTGAGCCTGGGGAGGTGGAGGCTGCAGTGAGCCTTGACTGTGCCACCGTACTCCAGCCTGAGCAACAGAGGAGGTGCTGTCTCAAAAAAAATTTTTTTAAATAAGGGGATGAAGATGTCCCTCTTATGGGGCAGACCATGTCTCAGGTACTACAGTCAGCCAAAGAACAGATCAAGTGGTCACTCCTTCAGTGAATAAGTCACCATTTCTGGCTCCTCACCTCCTTCCAAACAATGCACGTCTGCCGGGAATTTTCATCCGGTTCCCCAGCTGATGCTCTCAGGGTCATCTCGGGAATCACAGGGATCCTTAAATGTCCATCCTGTCTGTGGTTGCCCCATCCCTCCTCGCCCCGCTCCCAACCCTCCCTATGCCCTTCCTGTTCCTTTGCTTCTTTGGCCTCTTTTAACTTGAATTATTAGACTTTTTTTTCTTTCCCCCCTACAGCATTGTTTGAGTTCCTTATGTATTCTGGTCATTAATCCCTTATCAGATGGGTAGTTTGCAAATATTTTGTCCCATTCTGTGGGTTGTCTCTTCACTTTGTAAATTGTTTCCTTTGCTGTGCAGAAGCTTTTAACTTGATGTGATCTCTGGTTAAATAATTTTGACAAGAGTGCCAATCCTGCAATCTCTTCAACAAACAGCGCTGGAACAAGTGGAATTACTCCTGCAAAAGAATGATGTTGAACCCCATGTAACACGGTAAGTAAAATTAATGCAAAATCGATCGGCAACCTAAATGTAAGAGCTAAAACCATAAAACTCTTCAAAGAAACCACAGGGTGAATCTACATGACCTTGGATTTGGCGATAGATCCTTAGATATGAAACCAAAAGTACATGCAGCCAGAGAAAAGATAGTTAAACTGGACTTCATCAAAATGAAAACTTCTGTGCATTAAAGAACATTATCAAGAAAGTTGTTTTAATTTTTTATTTATTTGTATTTATTTAGTTTTTTATTATACTTTATGTTCTAGGGTACATGTGCACAGCATGCAGGTTTGCTACATATGTATACATGTGCCATGTTGGTGTGCTGCACCCATTAACTCGTCATTTACATTGGGTATATCTCCTAATGCTATCCCTCTCCCTTCCCCCCACCCCACAACAGGCCCCGGCGTGTGATGTTCCCCTTCCTGCATCCAAGTGTTCTCAT
>NW_016906310.1:0-1132 GCF_001698545.2 Rhinopithecus bieti | reverse complement strand
GGTCTGAAATTCTCTTTTTTTCGTTGTGACTCTGACAGGCTTTGGTATCAGGATGATGTTGGCCTCATAAAATGAGTTGGGGGGATTCCCTCTTTTCTATTGATTGGAATAGTTTCAGACGGAATTTTACCAGCTCCTCCTTGTACCTCTGGTAGAATTCGGCTGTGAATCCGTCTGGTCCTGGACTTGTTTTGGTTGGTAGGCTATTAATTATTGCTTCAATTTCAGAGCCTGTTATTGGTCTATTGAGGGATTCAACTTCTTCCTGGTTTAGTCTTGGGAGAGTGTATGTGTCCAGGAATTTATCCATTTATTCTAGGTTTTCTAGTTTATTTTCATAAAGGTGTTTATAGTATTCTGTGATGGTGATTTGTATTTCTGTGGGGTCAATGGAATTATCCCATTTATCATTTTTTATTGTGTCTATTTGATTCTTCTCTCTTTCTTTTGAAGGGTTTTTTTGTGTCTGTATCTCCTACAGTTCTGCTCTGATCTTAGTTATTTCTTGCCTTCTGCTAGCTTTTGGATTTGCTAGCTGTTTGCTCTTGTTTCTCTAGTTCTTGTAATTGTGATGTGACATTAGAGTGTCAGTTTTGGAGCTTTTCTACTTTCTCTTGTGGGCATTTAGTGCTCTAAATTTTCCTCTACACACTGCTTTACATGTGTCCCAGAGATTCTGGTATGTTGTGTCTTTGTTCTCATTGGTTTCAAAGAACATCTTTATTTCTGTCTTCATTTCGTTATGTACCCAGTAGTCATTTAGGAGCAGGTCATTTGGTTTCCATGTAGTTTTGTGGTTTTGAGTGAGTGTCTTCATCCTGAGTTCTAGTTTGATTGCACTGTGGTCTGTGAGACAGTTTGTTATAATTTCTGTTCTTTTACTTTTGCTGAGGAGTGCTTTACTTCCAACTCTGTGGTCAATTTTGGAATAAGTGTGAGGTGGTGCTGAGAAGAATGTATATTCTGTTGATTTGGGGTAGAGAGTTCTGTTGATATCTACTAGGTCCGCTTGGTGCAGAGTTGAGTTCAATTCCTAGATATCCTTGTTAACTTTCTGTCTAGTTGATCTGTCTAGTGCTGACAGTGGGGCGTTAAAATCTCCCATTATTACTGTTTGGTAGTGTAAGTCTCT
>NW_016906309.1:0-392 GCF_001698545.2 Rhinopithecus bieti | reverse complement strand
CTATAAATTTTCCTCTACACACTGCTTTAAATGTGTCCCAGAGATTCTGTACTATTGTGTCTCTGTTCTCATTGGTTTCAAAGAACATCTTTATTTCTGCCTTCATTTTGTTATGTACCCAGTAGTCATTCAGGAGCAGGTTGTTCAGTTTCCATGTAGTTGTGCAGGTTTGAGTGAGTTTCTTAATCCTGAGTTTGAATGTGATTGCACTGTGATCTGATAGACAGTTTATTGTGGCTTCTGTTCTTTTACATTTGCTGAGGAGTGCTTTATTTCCAACTATGTGGTCAATTTTGGAATAAGTGCTATGTGGTGTTGAGAAGAATGTACATTTTGTTGATTTGGGGTGGAGAGTTCTGTAGATGTCTCTTAAGTCTGCTTGGTGCAGAGGT
>NW_016906307.1:0-739 GCF_001698545.2 Rhinopithecus bieti | reverse complement strand
TTCTGTGATGAAAGAAATGGGTAGCTTGATGGGGATGGCATTGAAAGTATAAATTACCTTGGGCAGTATGGCCATTTTCACGATATTGATTCTTCCTATCCATGAACATGGAATGTTCTTCCATTTGTTTGTGTCCTCTTTTATTTCATTGAGCAGTGGTTTGTAGTTCTCCTTGAAGAGGTCCTTCAGGATCCCTTGTAAGTTGTATTACTGGGTATTTTATTCTGTTTGTAGCAATTGTGAATGGGAGTTCACGCATGATTTGGCTCTCTGTTTGTCTATTGTTGGTGTATAGGAATGCTTGTGATTTTCCACATTGATTGTGAATCCTGAGACTTTGCTGAAGTTGCTTATCAGCTTAAGGATGTTTTGGGCTGAGACGATGGGGTATTCTAAATATACAATCATGTCATCTGCAAACAGGGACAATTTGACTTCCTCTTTTCCTAACTGAGTACCCTTTACTTCTTTCTCTTGCCTGATTGCCCTAGCCAGAACTTCCAACACTATGTTGAATAGGAGTGGTGAGAGAGGGCATCCTTGTCTTCTGTCACTTTTCAAAGGGAATTCTTCCACTTTTGCCCATTCATTATGATATTGGCTGTGGGTATGTCATAAACAGCTCTTATTATTTTGAGATACTTGATATACTTTCCATCTAGTTTATTGAGAGTTTTAGCATGAAGGGCTGTTGAATTTTGTTGAAGGCCTTTTCTGCATCTATTGAGATAATCATGTG
>NW_016906306.1:0-316 GCF_001698545.2 Rhinopithecus bieti | reverse complement strand
TACACTGTATCCAATATGTAGTCTTTTTTTTTTTGAGACGGAGTCTTGCTCTGTCGCCCAGGCTGGAGTGTAGTGGCCGGATCCTGGCTCACTGCAAGCTCTGCCTCCCGGGTTCATGCCATTCTCCTGCCTCAGCCTCCCGAGTATCTGGGACTACAGGCGCCCGCCACCTCGCCCGGCTAGTTTTTTGTATTTTTAGTAGAGACGGGGTTTCACCATGTTAGCCAGGATGGTCTCGATCTCCTGACCTTGTGATCCGCCCGTCACGGCCTCCCAAAGTGCTGGGATTACAGGCTTGAGCCACTGCGCCCGGCCC
>NW_016906305.1:0-390 GCF_001698545.2 Rhinopithecus bieti | reverse complement strand
GAGTTTCTGCCGAGAGATCTGCTGTTAGTCTGATGGGCTTCCCTTTGTGGGCTGACCTTTCTCTCTGGCTGCTCTTAACAGTTTTCCTTCTTTTCAACCTTGGTGAATTTGACAATTATGTGTCTTGGGGTTGCTCTTTTCAAGGACTATCTTTGTGGTGTTCTCTGTATTTCCTGAATTTGAATGTTGGCCTGCCTTGCTAGGTTGGGGAAGTTCTCCTGGATAATATCCTGAAGAGTGTTTTCCAGGTTGGTTCCATTCTCCCCATCACTTTCAGGTACACCAATCAGATGTAGATTTGGTCTTTTCACATAGTCCCATATTTCTTGGAGGCTTTGTTTGTTTCTTTTACTCTTTTTCTCTAAACTTCTCACTTCATTTCATTCATTT
>NW_016906304.1:0-1127 GCF_001698545.2 Rhinopithecus bieti | reverse complement strand
CGCTGTTAGTCTGATGTGCTTCCCCTTGTGGGTAACCCAACCTTTCTCTCTGACTTCCCTTAACATTTTTTCCTTCGTTTCAACTTGGGTGAATCTGACAATTATGTGTCTTGGACAATATCTTCTCGAGGGGTATCTTTGTGGCATTCTCTGTATTTCCTGAATTTGAATGTTGGCCTGCCTTGCTAGGTTGGGGAAGTTCTCCTGGATGATATCCTGAAGAGTGTTTTCCAACTTGATTCCATTCTCCCTGTCACCTTCAGGTTCACCAGTCAGATGTAGATTTGGTCTTTTCACATAGTCCCATATTTCTCGGAAACTTTGTTCATTTCTTTTACTCTTTTTTCTTTAAACTTCTCTTCTCGCTTCATTTCATTCATTTGACCTTCCATCACTGATACCCTTTCTTCCAGTTGATCGAATTGGCTACTGAAGCTTGTGCATGCGTCATGTAGTTCTCGTGCCATGGGTTTCAGCTCCATCAGGTCATTTAAGGTCTTCTCTATGCTGTTTATTCTAGTTAGCTATACGTCTAATCTTTTGCAAGGTTTTCAAGCTACTTTTCAAGGTTTCAAGGTTTTCAAGCTTTTTTCAAGCTACTTTGCAATGGGTTTGAGCATCCTCCTTTAGCTCCGAGAAGTTTGTTATTACTGATCGTCTGAAGCCTTCTTCTCTCAACTCGTCAAAGTCATTCTCCATCCAGCTTTGTTCCGTTGCTGGCAAGGAGCTGTGTTCCTTTGGAGGAGAAGAGGCACTCTGATTTTAAGAATTTTCAGCTTTTCTGCTCTGGTTTCTCCCCATCTTTGTGATTTTATCTGCCTTTGGTCTTTGAGTCTTTGATGATGGTGATGTACAGATGGGGTTTTGGTGTGGATGTCCTTTCTGTTTGTTAGTTTTCCTTCTAACAGTTAGGACCCTCAGCTGCAGGTCTGTTGGAGTTTGCTGGAGGTCCACTGCAGACCCTGTTTGCCTGGGTATCACCAGCTGAGGGTGGAGAACAGCAGATATTGCAGAATGGCAAATGTTGCTGTCTGATTGTTCCTCTGGAAGCTTTGTCTCAGAGGGGCACCCGGCTGCATGAGGTGTCATTCGGCCCCTACTGGGGAGTGCCTCCCAGTTAGGCTACT
>NW_016906303.1:0-200 GCF_001698545.2 Rhinopithecus bieti | reverse complement strand
CTCCCATTCTGTAGGTTGCCTGTTCACTCTGATGGTAGTTTCTTTTGCTGTGCAGAGGCTCTTTAGTTTAATTAGATCCCATTTGTCAATTTTGGCTTTTGTTGCCATTGTTTTTGGTGTTTTAGACATGAAGTCCTTGCCCATGCCTGTGTCCTGAATGGTACTGCCAAGATTTTCTTCCAGGGTTTTTATGGTTTTAG
>NW_016906302.1:0-389 GCF_001698545.2 Rhinopithecus bieti | reverse complement strand
CGCTCTGTTGCCCAGGCTGGAGTGCAGTGGCCGGATCTCAGCTCACTGCAAGCTCCGCCTCCCGGGTTTACGCCATTCTCCTGCCTCAGCCTCCTGAGTAGCTGGGACTACAGGCGCCCGCCACCTCACCTGGCTAGTTTTTTGTATTTTTAGTAGAGACGGGGTTTCACCGTGTTAGCCAGGATGGTCTCGATCTCCTGACCTCGTGATCCGCCCGTCTCGGCCTCCCAAAGTGCTGGGATTACAGGCTTGAGCCACCGCGCCCGGCCCAATATTTTTTTTTTGAGATGGAGTCTCGCACTGTCCCCAGGCTGGAGTGCAGTGGCACTATCTCCAGCTCACTGCAAGCTCCGCCTCCCGGTTCACGCCATTCTCCTGCCTTAGCCTCC
>NW_016906301.1:0-339 GCF_001698545.2 Rhinopithecus bieti | reverse complement strand
ATGGCCCATAGTTCTGTCCGTCGGAGAATTTCCCTTCACCACTGTCCTTTTAGGGGTGTTCCAGAAAGGGGCAGTAGTGCTGCAACTATCCACTAACATGGGTGCCTGCATATCATGCATAACCATCTGGAAGCCAGGCCCAGGTCTGCCTCCATCAACTGATTTTAGGGAACTCCCCAGGAGACTGTAGGTGCAGACTGGGAGAGAGAAGGCAGTGCAGCAGGAGTGGGGACCGTCAGCATTGGGGCATTTCTTTATGTGACTTGTGCCTTTAGGGCCTACTTAGGCCCGGACACATACCACTTCCATTTGATGATGGAATGCTGCTGTGCACACCCA
>NW_016906300.1:0-808 GCF_001698545.2 Rhinopithecus bieti | reverse complement strand
ACATCATAATGACAGGATCAAATTCACACATAACAATATTAACCTTAAATGTAAATTAAAGGTAAATTAAAAGACACAGACTGGCAAATTGGATAGAGTCAAGACCCAGCAGTCTGCTGTATTCAGGAGACCCATCTCACGTGCAGAGACACACATAGGCTCAAAATAAAGGGATGGAGGAAGATCTACCAAGCAAATGGAAAACAAAAAAGGCCGGGGTTGCAATCCTAGTCTCTGATAAAACAGACTTTAAACCAACAAAGATCAAAAGAGACAAAGAAGAGACATTACATAATGGTAAAAGGAT
Source organism: Rhinopithecus bieti (assembly GCF_001698545.2). Classification (NCBI taxonomy): domain Eukaryota; kingdom Metazoa; phylum Chordata; class Mammalia; order Primates; family Cercopithecidae; genus Rhinopithecus; species Rhinopithecus bieti. Next base: position 501 of record NW_016906300.1, on the reverse strand, counting down.
CAATTCAACAAGAACAGCTAACTGTCCTAAATATACATGCACCCAGTGCAGGAGCACCCAGATTCATAAAGCAAGTCCTTAGAGACCTTCAAAGAGACTTAGACTCCCACACAATAATAATGGGAGACTTTAACATCCCACTGTCAACATTAGACAGATCAACGAGACAGAAAGTTAAAAGGATATCCAGGAATTGAACTCAGCTCTGCACCAAGCAGACCTAACAGACATCTACAGAACTCTCCCTGCCAAATCAACGGAATAAACATTCCTCTCAGAACCACATTGCACTTATTCCAAAATTGACCACATATTTGGAAGTAAAGCACTTACCAAATGTAAAAGAACAGAACTTATAACAAACTGTCTCTCAGACCACAGTGCAATCAAACTAGAACTCAGGATTAAGAAACTCACTCAAAACTGCTCAACTACGTGGAAACTGAACAATCTGCTCCTGAATGACTGGGTACATAACAAAATGAAGGCAGAAATAAAGAT
>NW_016906299.1:0-1268 GCF_001698545.2 Rhinopithecus bieti | reverse complement strand
AAGCCAACTTGATTGTGATGGGTAAGCTTTTTGATGTACTGCTGGATTCGGTTTTTCCAGTATTTTATTGAGGATTTTTGCGTTGATGTTCATCAGGGATATTGGTCTAAAATTCTGTTTTTTTGTTGTGTCTCTGCCAGACTTTGGTATCAGGATAATGCTGGTCTCATAAAATGAGTTAGGGAGGATGCCCTCTTTTCTATTTATTTGAATAGTTTCAGAAGTAATGGTACCAGCTTGTCTTTGTACCTCTGGTAGAATTTGGCTGTGAATATGTCTGGTCCTGGACTTGTTTTGATTGGTAAGCTATTAATTGTTGCCTCAATTTCAGAGCCTACTGGTCTATTCGGGGATTCACGTCCTTCCTGGTTTAGTCTTGGGTGGCTGTATGTGTCCAGGAAATTATCCATTTCTTCTAAATTTTCTAGTTTATTTGTGTAGAGGTGTTTATAGTATTTTCTGATGGTAGTTTGTATTTCTGTGGGATTGGTGGTGATACCCCTTTACCATTTTATTGCATATATTTGATTCTTCTCTATTTTTTTCTTTATTAGTCTTGCTAGTGGTCTATTAATTTTTTTATCTTTTCAAAAAAAACAGCTTCTGGATTCATTGATTTTCGAAGGATTTTTTGTGTCTCTATCTCCTTCATTTCTGCTCTGATCTTAGTTGTTTCTTGCCTTCTGCTAACTTTTCAATGTGTTTGCTCTTGCTTCTCTAGTTCTTTTAATTGTGATGTTAGCATGTCAGTTGTAAATCTTTCCTGCTTTCTCTTGTGGGCATTTAGTGCTGTAAATTTCTCTCTACACACTGCTTTAAATGTGTCCCAGAGATTCTGGTATGTTGTGTCTTTGTTCTCATTGGTTTCAAAGAACATCTTTATTTCTGCCTTCGTTTCGTTGTATACCCAGTAGTCATTTAGGAAAAGGTTGTTCAGTTTCCATGTGGTTGAGCAGTTTTGAGTCAGTTTCTTAATCCTGAGTTCTAGTTTGATTGCACTGTGGTCTGAGAGACAGTTTGTTATAATTTCTGTTCTTTTATATTTGTTGAGGAGTGCTTTACTTCCAACTTTGTGGTCAATTTTGGAATAAGTGTGATGTGGTGCTGAGAAGAATATAGATTCTGTTGATTTTGCATGGAGAGTTCTGTCGATGTCTATTAGGTCTACTTGGTACAGAGCTGAGTTCAATTCCTGATATCCTTGTTAACTGTGTCTCATTGATTTGTCTAATGTTGACAATGGGGTGTTAAAGTCTCCCATTATTATT
>NW_016906298.1:0-390 GCF_001698545.2 Rhinopithecus bieti | reverse complement strand
GACCTTGGAGGAGGGGTGGGAATTTAGAGAGACAAGAGACACAAAATGGAGACAAGACAGTATCCTGATCAAGTCTCGTTTAATGGCGGTGGTGCAATGCCTTATATAGGCTGGCAGGGAAGAGGAAGGGCTCAGAGCAGGCGGGGAGGAGAATAATGAGAGACGTCACCAGGCGCATGCTCGGTAGACTTAGTCTTTCCCGGGCGCGGGAGGTTATCTACGCGCGGGTGGGAAAAGTTGATGATGAAGAACCAGGAAGTGTGCCCTCTTGTCTCCACAATGCGGAGCTTAAGCAACAGAGGCCGCGGCAATTTCCGGGCCTCACGGCTCTGGACAGGTCCTCTTTTTTATATTATTAGTGACTAGAAGATAGTCCCTCGGGAACTGCGC
>NW_016906297.1:0-391 GCF_001698545.2 Rhinopithecus bieti | reverse complement strand
GCATTTCGTTATGTACCCAGTAGTCATTCAGGAGCAGGTTGTTCAGTTTCCATGTAGTGGAGTGGTTTTGAGTGAATTTCTTAATCTTGAGTTCTAGTTTGCTTGCACTGTGGTCTGAGAGGCAATTTGTTGTGATTTCTGTTTTCTTTTTTTCTTTTTTTGCTTTTGCTGAGGAGTGCTTTACTTCCAATTATGTAGTCAATTTTAGAGTAAGTGCAATGTGGTGCTGAGAAGAATGTATATTCTGTTGATTTGGAGTGGAGAGTTCTGTAGATGTCTACTAGGTCTGCTTGTTGCAGAGCTGAGTTCAGTTCTGGGATATCTTTGTTAACCTTCTGTCTCATTGATCTGTCTAATGTTGGTCTTTACAATTTGGCCTGTTTTGCAGTGG
>NW_016906296.1:0-400 GCF_001698545.2 Rhinopithecus bieti | reverse complement strand
AAAATGGCCAGGCGCGGTGGCTCAAGCCTGTAATCCCAGCACTTTGGAAGGCCGAGACGGGCGGATCACGAGGTCAGGAGATCGAGACCATCCTGGCGAACACGGTGAAACCCCGTCTCTACTAAAAAATACAAAAAAACTAGCCGGGCGAGGTGGCGGGCGCCTGTAATCCCAGCCACTTGGGAGGCTGAGGCAGGAGAATGGCGTGAACCTGGGAGGCGGAGCTTGCAGTGAGCTGAGATCCAGCCACTGCACTCCAGCCTGGGCGACAGAGCGAGACTCCCTCTCACAAAAAAAAAAAAAAAAAAAAAAAACATAAATGTTGAAATCGTGGCTATTGTTTCTTAAATCTCTCTAAAATGAGGTTGGAAAAGAAAGAAAATGTTTCCTCAGGCCACCA
>NW_016906295.1:0-318 GCF_001698545.2 Rhinopithecus bieti | reverse complement strand
AGCCCACTTTAAGTTATTTTATTTTATTTTTTTTTGAGGCGGAGTCTCGCTCTGTCGCCCGGTCTGGAGTGCAGTGGCCAGATCTCAGCTCACTGCAAGCTCCGCCTCCCGGGTTTACGCCATTCTCCTGCCTCAGCCTCCCAAGTAGCTGGGACTACAGGCGCCCGCCACCTCACCCGGCTAGTTTTTTTTGTATTTTTAGTAGAGACGGGGTTTCACCGTGTTAGCCAGGATGGTCTCGATCTCCTGACCTCGTGATCCGCCCGTCTCAGCCTACCAAAGTGCTGGGATTACAGGCTTGAGCCACCGCGCCCGGCC
>NW_016906294.1:0-1639 GCF_001698545.2 Rhinopithecus bieti | reverse complement strand
GACAATTTAACTTCCTGTTTTCCTAATTGAATACCCTTCATTTCTTTCTCTTGCATGATTGCCCAGGGCAGACCTTCCAACACTATGTTGAATAGAAGTGGTGAGAGAGGGCATCCCTGTCTTGTGCCGGTTTTCAAAGGGAAATGCTTCCAGTTTTGCCCATTCAGTATGTTATTGGGTGTGGGTTTGTCATAAATAGGTCTTATTATTTTGAGATACGTTCCATCAATACCTAGTTTATTGAGAGTTTTAGCAGGAAGCACTGTTGAATTTTGTCAAAGGCCTTTTCTGCATCTGTTGAGGTAATCATGTGGTTTTGCATTGGTTCTGTTTCCGTGATGCATTACATTTATTTATTTGTGTATGTTGAACTAGCCTGGCATCCCAGGGATGAAGCCGACTTGATTGTGGTGGATAAGCTTTGAGATGTGCTGCTGGATTTGGTTTGCCAGTAAATTATTGAGGATTTTCGCATCAATGTTCATCAGGAATATTGGTCTAAAATTCTCTTTTTTTTGTTGTGACTTTGCCAGGCTTTGGTATCAGGATGATGTTGGCCTCATAAAATGAGTTAGAGAGGATTCCCTCTTTTCTGTTGATTGGAATAGTTTCAGAAGGAGTGGGACCAGCTCCTCGTTGTACCTCTCATAGAATTCAACTGTGAATCCTTCTTGATCTGGACTTTTTTGGTTGGTAGGCTATTAATTATTGCATCAATTTCAGAGCCTGTTATTAGTCTATTCAGAGATTCAACATCTTCCTGGTTTAGTCTTGGGTGGGTGTATGTGTCCAGTAATTTATTCATTTCTTCTAGATTTCCTAGTTTATTTGTGTAGAGGTGTTTATAGTATTCTCTGATGGTAGTTTGTATTTCTGTGGGATTGATGGTGATATCCCCTTTATCTTTTTTTATTGTGTCTATTTGATTCTTCTCTCTTTTCTTCTTTACTAACCTTGCTATCAATTTTGTTGATCTTTTCAAAAAACCAGCTCCTGGATTCACTGATTTTTTGGAAGGGTTTTTTGTGTCTCTATCTCCTTCAGTTCTGCTCTGATCTTAGTTATTTCTTGCCTTCTGATAGTTTTGAATTTGCTTGCTCTTGCTTCTCTAGTTCTTTTAGTTGTGATGTTATGTCAATTTTAGATCTTTCCTGCTTTCTCTTGTGGACATTTAGTGCTATAAATTTCCCTCTACACACTGCTTTAAATGTGTCCCAGAGATTCTGGTACGTTGTGTCTTTGTTCTCATTAGTTTCAATGAACATCTTTATTTCTGCCTTCATTTTGTTATTTATCCAGTAGTCATTCAGAAGCAGTTTGTTCAGTTTCCATGTAGTTGTGCAGTTTTGAGTGAGTTTCTTAATCTTGAGTTCTAGTTTGATTGCACTGTTGTCTGAGAGACAGCTTGTTGTGATCTCTGTTCTTTTACGTTTGCTGAGGAGTGCTTTACTTCCAATTATGTGGTCAATTTTAGAATAAGTGCCATGTGGTCCTGAGAAGAATGTATATTCTGTTGATTTGGGGTGGAGAGTTCCATAGATGTCTATTAGGTCTGGTTGGTGCAGAGCTGAGTTCAAGTCCTCGATATCCTTGTTTACCTTTTGTCTCATTGATCTAATATTGACAGTAGAGTGTTAAA
>NW_016906293.1:0-200 GCF_001698545.2 Rhinopithecus bieti | reverse complement strand
TTTTGAAAGAGTGAGGGTCTGAGTTAAGACAACTAGTTTGGCTTGCTGAGAGATAGTGGTGGGTGGCAGAGCAGTAGCCTCAATGATAGATGTGGAAGATACTATAGCATAGCCTGCCTTTGCTGGTGTGTGGCGATTAGGCCTGGTGGAACTGCCATCAATAAATTAAATGTGATCAGGGTGAGGAACAGGGAAGAAGG
>NW_016906292.1:0-316 GCF_001698545.2 Rhinopithecus bieti | reverse complement strand
ACAAAGGGGCAAGGGATCTGGGGCTTTCGCTCACCAACTCCCTTGTTTTCATGAGTTGAAGGCTGTTTCTGGGTGCATTAACTCTTCAGCACTGACTTCTCTTTTGCATAGGCCGGTCATGCATCTGGTGCCAGGACAAGGCCCTTGGCATGGAGTACAGATGCTCATAGTAAGCAGCTTTCAGAGTATAGAAGTGAATAGCTAATGCAGCACCATTCAATAGAAATATAACACCACCCACAAATTCATGCCACAAATGTAATTTTAGGGTTCTTTAGTAGCCGCATTTAACAAGTAAAAGTAGCAGATAAAATAA
>NW_016906291.1:0-200 GCF_001698545.2 Rhinopithecus bieti | reverse complement strand
CTGAATGGGATGAATGGTCTGAGGTGGATGTCATATCTTTCATTCTCCTTCATCCACTGCCTTTCCCTTCCCCTCCTCAGGGATGGCCTTGTTGTTCTAAGGACCCCAGTTTGGGAACTCAACAAATGATCACAATATCACAACTCTCTGAATTGGAGCTCAATCTCTGCAAGATGGGTGAAACCATATGGGGTTTTGAA
>NW_016906290.1:0-319 GCF_001698545.2 Rhinopithecus bieti | reverse complement strand
GCACATTGATTTTGTATCCTGAGACTTTGCTGAAGTTGCTTATCAGCTTAAGGAGATTTTGGGCTGAGACGACGGGGTTTTCTAAATATACAATCATGTCATCTGCAAACAGAAACAATTTGACTTCCTCTCTTCCTATTTGAATACCCTTTATTTCTTTCTCTTGCCTGATTGCCCTGGCCAGAACTTCCAATACTATGTTGAATAGGAGTGGTGAGAGAGGGTATCCTTGTCTTGTACTGGTTTTCAAAGGGAATGCTTCCAGCTTTTGTCCCATTCAGTATGATATTGACTGTGGGTTTGTCATAAATAGCTCTTA
>NW_016906289.1:0-836 GCF_001698545.2 Rhinopithecus bieti | reverse complement strand
AAGTAATGTGCTGCCTCCAGCTTTGTTCTTTTGCTTACAATTGTCTTGGCTACATGGGCTTGTTTTGGTTCTATATGAAATTTAAAGTAGTTTTCTCTAATTCTGTGAAGAAAGTCCAAGTGGTTTAATGGGAATAGCATTGAATCTATAAATTACTTTGGGCAGTATGACCATTTTCATGATGTTGATTCTTCCTATCTACGAGCATGGAATGTTTTGCCATTTGTTTGTGTCCTCTCTTGTTTCCTTGAGCAGTGGTTTGTACTTCTTGAAGAGGTCCTTCACATTCCTTGTAAGTTGTATTTCTAGGTATTATGTTCTCTTTGTAGCAATTGTGAATGGGAGTTCACTTATGATTTGGCTCTCTGTCTATTTTGGTGTATAGGAATGCTTGTCATTTTGCACATTGATTTTGTATCCTGAGACTTTGCTGAAGTTGCTTATCAGCTTAAGGAGATTTTGGACTGAGACAATGGGGTTTTCTCAATACGCAATCATGTCATTTGCAAACAGAGACAATTTGACTTCCTCTCTTCTTATTTGAATGTGTTTTATTTCTTTCTCTTGCCTGATTGCCCTGGTCAGAACTTCCAATACTATGTTGAATAGGAGTGGTGAGAGAGTGCATTCTTGTCTTGTACCAGTTTTCAAAGGGAAGGCTTCCAGCTTTTGCCCATTCAGTATGATAATGGCTATGGGTTTGTCATAAATAGCTCTTATTATTTTGAGATACGTTCCATCAATACCTAGTTTATTGAGAGTTTTTAACATGAAGAGATGTTGAATTTTGTCAAAGGCCTTTTCTGCATCTATTGAGATAATTATGTGTTTTTTAT
>NW_016906288.1:0-200 GCF_001698545.2 Rhinopithecus bieti | reverse complement strand
CCTTGTGATAGTTTGCTGAGAATGATGGTTCCCAGCTTCATCCATGTCCCTGCAAAGGACATGAACTCATGCTTTTTTTATGGCTGCATAGTATTCCATGGTGTGTATGTGCCACATTTTCTTTATCCAGTCTATCATTGATGGACGTTTGGGGAGGTTCCAAATCTTTGCTATTGTGAATAGTGCTGCAATAAACATAA
>NW_016906287.1:0-318 GCF_001698545.2 Rhinopithecus bieti | reverse complement strand
CTGCCTCAGCCTCCCGAGTAACCGGGACTACAGGTGCCCGCCACCGTGCCTGGCTAATATTTGTATTTTCAGTAGAGCGTGGTTTCACCGTGTTAGCCAGGGTGGTCTCGATCTCCCGACCTCGTGATCTGCCCGTCTCGGCCTCCCAAAGTGCTGGGATTACAGGCTTGAGCCACCGTGCCCGGCCATATCGTATACTTATAAGCTGGATTTCCACTGTGCATTATCATGTGTCTTCTAACACCTGGAACAGGAACGAAGAATTTCCCACACTGTTCACATTTATATTGCTTCTCTCCATATGGTTTGTATCTTGAG
>NW_016906286.1:0-838 GCF_001698545.2 Rhinopithecus bieti | reverse complement strand
CAGGACAATTGGGCAAGAGAAAGAAATAAAGCATATTCAAATAGAAAGAGTGGAAGTCAAATAGTCTGTTTGCAGATGACATGATTTTATATTTAGAAAACCCCATCATCTCAGCTCAAAATTTCCTTAAGCTGATAAGCATCTTCAGCAAAGTCTCAGGATATAAAATCAATGAGCAAAATCACAAGCATTCCTATACACAAACAGAGAGCCAAATCATGAGTGAACTCCCATTCACAATTGCTACAAGATAATAAAATACCTAGGAATACAACTTCCAAGGGATGTGAAGCACCTCTTCAAGGAGAACTACAAACCACTGCTCAAGGAAATAAGAGAGGACACACACAAATGGAAAAAAATCCCATGCTCATGGATAGGAAGAATCAATATCGTGAAAATGGCCATACTGCCCAAAGTAATCTATAGATTCAATGCTATCCCCATCAAGCTACTATCGACTTTCTTCACAGAATTGGAAAAAACTATTTTAAATAGCCCAGACAGCCAAGACAATCCTAAGCAGAAAGAACAAAGCTGGAGGCATCACGCTACCTGACTTCAAACTATACTATAAGGCTACAGTAACCAAAACAGCATGATACTGGTACCAAAACAGATATACAGACCAACGGAACAGAACAGAGGCCTCAGAAATAATACCACACATCCATAACCATTGTTTTGACAAATCTGGCAAAACAAGCAATGGGGAAAGGAATATCTATTTAATAAACGGTGTTGGGAAAACTGGCTAGCCATAAGCAGAAAACTGAAACTGGACCCCTCCCTTAAACCTTATACAAAATTAATTCAAGTTGGATTAAAGACTTAAACA
>NW_016906285.1:0-808 GCF_001698545.2 Rhinopithecus bieti | reverse complement strand
TCAGATTGGGACTACCAACCACAACAGCCCAGCCGCCGTAGGAGAGACATTATGGTTCAATGTCTCTTGGCCGGTATGCAGGCAGTCTCTAACAAAGTGGTCAATTTTGATAAACCAAAGGAAATCATCCAGCACCCAGATGAGAACCCGGCTTCCTTCCTGAATCACCTTACAGAGGCACTAGCCCAATTTACCCGGCTAGACCCCACCTCCCCAGCCGGGGCAGCTGTCCTAGCCTCCTATTTTATCTCCCAGTCAGCCTCAGATATTCGAAAAAAGCTAAAAAAGGTTGAAGATGGGCCTCAAACCCCATACAGGACTTAGTAAAATTGGCCTTTAAAGTTTTAACTCCAGAGAAGCAGCTGAGGCCGCAGAGCTAGACAAGGAGAAAAGAAGGGCTGTGCTTCAGGTGCAAGCTCTAGTGGCTGCCCTCCAACCAGCGTTGCCCACTCTGCCGGCAGGAAAGACAAAGGACAAGTCTCCTAAAGTCTCCTGCTGTACATGCGGAGACCCAGGACACTGGGCAAACCAGTGTCCCCAGGCCAAGCCGGCCACTCCATCTCATCCATGCTTTAAGTGTGGCACAACCGGGCATTAGGCAAAACAGTGTCTAAATCCTCATCTGCGTACCACGCCGTGCTCAATCTGCCAACAGGAAGGACACTGGAAGTCTGATTGCCCCGCCAACAGGGCAGGCATTGCGCCTCAACGTGGTGCCTCTCCTCAAGGGTCGGAAGGCTCCTTCCAGCTCCTACACCTGGATGACGACTGACAGTGCCCACACTCGGAGACCCCAGTCACCCTCGCC
>NW_016906284.1:0-316 GCF_001698545.2 Rhinopithecus bieti | reverse complement strand
TTTTAAAGAAGTAAGCCTTTATTTCCTTGTTTTGCAAATAAAGCTGGCTAAGTTGGTTGCTTTTGGTGATTAGTCAAAGAGACCAAATCCCATATCCTCGTCCGACTCCTCCGACTCTTCCTTGGCTTCAACCTTAGCTGGGGCTGCAGCAGCAGCAGCAGGAGCAGCTGTGGTGGCAGCGGCCACAGGGGCAGCAGCCACAAAGGCAGATGGATCAGCCAAGAAGGCCTTGACCTTTTCAGCAAGTGGGAAGGTATAATCTGTCTCCACAGACAAGGCCAGGACTCGTTTGTACCCGTTGATAATAGAATGGGGT
>NW_016906283.1:0-327 GCF_001698545.2 Rhinopithecus bieti | reverse complement strand
ATCCTATGTGACTCCACTAGGAGAGGATGCTTGGAAGCTGGTGTCAGGTTTCCTCTGGACATGGCCCTGTGACCTCTTCCCTTTGCTGACCTTGCTGTAATAAGTCATAGCCATAGTGTGACTATATGCCAAGTCCTGTCAGTCCTCCTACCAATTTGTTTAACCCAGAAGTGTTCTTGTGAATCCCCAATACAGCTGGTATCAGAAGCAAATTTTTTACTTCTCACTCTGTCACCCAGGCTGCAGTGTAATGGCACAATTATAGCTCACTGCAGACTTGAACTCCTGGGCACAAGTGATCCTCCTGCCTCAGCTGGGACTACAGGT
>NW_016906282.1:0-808 GCF_001698545.2 Rhinopithecus bieti | reverse complement strand
CCCTTTTCAACCATTGATCTACTAAACTGGAAACACCCTGAACCCCTACCTTGCTCCTGACAGCTAGAGTCCTGTCGAGTATGACTGTGTGGAGGTGTTGGACTCAAGTTTACTCCAGCAGACCTGACCTCTGGGACCAGCCTTGGGCATCAGTAGACTAGGAGCTATACGTGGACGGGAACAGCTTCAACAACTCACAAGGAGAGAGATGTGCAGAATATGCGGTGGTAGCCCTGGATACTGTCATTAAGCTGAGCTCATTGCTTTAATTTGGGCCTCAGAACTCAGTAAAGGTAAGACTAAACATTTTCACTGACTCTGGTATGCCTGTTTAACCCTCCAAGTGCATAAAAAATTGTATAAAGAAAAGGGCCTGTTAAATTCTAGGAAAAGAGGGAAAAAAAACACCCAGAGAATGCAACTCAACTTCAGCATTTGCAGAGGTACTGAGAAGCACTTCTGCAGAGGCTAAGAGTTGGTAGGAAAAAAGCAAGTAATATAAAAAAGATTTCAGGAATGCTTCAAGGAGCTGACAAGAGCCTAAGACAGTTTTATAAGAGCCTCTATAAAGCATTCTGGCTTTACACCCATTTAACCCGGAGGCTGCTGAAAATCAGTATAAAGTGAATACTTCATTTGTAAAGCAAGCCCAGGGTGACGTCAAGCGGAAGCTGCGGGCAGGAATGCCGCCGAGCCCATGAAAGTGGCCACCAGGGTGACGTCAAGCGGAAGCTGCGGGCAGGAATGCCGCCGAGCCCATGAAAGTGGCCACCAGGGTGACGTCAAGCGGAAGCTGCGGGCAGGAATG
>NW_016906281.1:0-200 GCF_001698545.2 Rhinopithecus bieti | reverse complement strand
TTTTCATTTCATTATATTTAAATTTCTTTTCCTTATTTTTTCTCATGTGTGTATCACATGTACTCTAGAGAGCTTGAATCCCTACCTCTTGAGGTAAATCAGACCATTTCGGTCTCTGTCAACTTGCCTTTTTTGGACATTTCAAATCAATGGAATTATGCAATACGTGGTCTCCTGTCTGGCTTTTTTTTTTTTTTTTT
>NW_016906280.1:0-595 GCF_001698545.2 Rhinopithecus bieti | reverse complement strand
TTGGTAGCTTGATGGAGATGGCATTGACTCTATAAATTACCTTGGCAGTATGGCCATTTTCATGATATTGATTCTTCCTGTCCATGGACATGGAATTTTCTTCCATTTTTTTGTGTCCTCTTTTATTTCATTGAGCAGCAGTTTGTAGTTCTCCTTGAAGAGGTCCTTTACATCCCTTGTAAGTTGGATTCCTAGGTATTTTATTCTCTTTGAAGCAATTGTGAATGGAAGTTCATTCATGATTTGACTCTCTGTTTGTCTGTTACTGGTGTATAAGAATGCTTGTGATTTTGCACATTAATTTTGTATCCTGAGATTTTGCTGAAGTTGCTTATCAGCTTAAGGAGATTTTGGGCTGAGACGATGGGGCTTTCTAAATATACAATCATTCATTTGCAAACAGGGACAATTTGACTTCCTCTTTTCCTAATAAAATACCCTTTATTTCTTTCTCCTGCCTGATTCCCCTGGCCAGAATTTCCAACACTGTGTTGAATAGGGGTGGTGACAGAGGACGTCCCTGTCTTGTGTCAATTTTCAAAGGGAATGCTTCCATTTATTGCCATTCAGTATGATATTGCCTGTGGGTTTGTCA
>NW_016906279.1:0-594 GCF_001698545.2 Rhinopithecus bieti | reverse complement strand
TTTTGCTTAGGAACATCTTGGCTATGTGGGCTCTTTTCAGTTCCATATGAAATTTAAAGTAGTTTTTTCCAATTCTGTGAAGAAAGTCAATGGTAGATTGATGGGGATAGCATTGAATCTTTAAATTATTTTAGGCAGCATGGCGATTTTCATGATATTGATTCTTCCTATCCATGAGCATGGAATGTTTTTCCATTTTTTTGTGTCCTCTCTTATTTCCTTGAGCAGTGGTTTGTAGTTCTCCTTGAAGAGGTCCTTCACATCCATTGTAAGTTGGATTCCTAGGTATTTTATTCTCTTTGTAGCAATTGTGAATGGGAGTTCACTCATGATTTGGCTCTCTGTTTGTCTATCATTAGTGTATAGGAATGCTTGTGATTTCTGCACATTGATTTTGTATCCTGAGACTTTGCTGAAGTTGCTTATCAGCTTAAGGAGATTTGGGGCGGAGACGATGGTGTTTTCTAAATATACAATCATGTCAGCTGCATACTGATACTATCTGACTTCCTCTCTTCCTACTCGAATGCCTTATTTCTTTATCTTGCCTGATTGCCCTTGCCAGAACTTCCAATACTATGTTGAATACGAGTG
>NW_016906278.1:0-1408 GCF_001698545.2 Rhinopithecus bieti | reverse complement strand
ATGCCTATGTCCTGAATGGCATTGTATAGGTTTTCTAGGGCTTTTCAGGTTTTAGATCTTACATTTAAGTCTTTAATCCATCTTGAGCTAATTTTTGTATAACGTGTAAGGAAGGGGTCCAGTTTCAGTTTTCTGCATATGGCTAGCCAGTTTTCCCAACACCATTTATTAAATAGGGAATCCTTTCTCCATTGTTTGTTTTGTCAGGTTTGTCAAAGATCACAGGGTCGTAGATGTGTGGTATTATTTCTGAGGACTCTGTTCTGTTCCATTGGTCTATATATCTGTTTTGGTACCAGTACCATGCTGTTTTGGTTACTGTAGCCTTGTAATATAGTTTGAAGTCAGGTAGCATGATGCCTCAGGCTTTGTTCTTTTGCTTAGGATTATCTTGGCTATACGGGCTCTTTTTTGGTTCCATATGAAAATTAAAGTAGTTTTTTCTAATTCTGTGAAGAAAGTCAATGGTAACTTGATGGGAATAGCATTAAATCTATTAAATTTATTAAAAGTAATGAATTACTTTGGACAGTATTGCCATTTTCACGACAGTGACTCTTCCTATCCATGAGCATGGAATGTTTTCCATTTGTTTGTGTCCTGTTTTATTTCTTTGAGCAGTGGTTTGTAGTTCTCCTTGAAGAGGTCCTTCACATCTCTTGTAAGTTATATTCCTAGGTATTTTATTCTCTTTGTAGTAATTGTAAGTGGGAGTTTGCTCATGATTTGTCTCTCTGTTTGTCTATTATTGGTGTATAGGAATGCTTGTGATTTTGCACATTGATTTTATATCCTGAGACTTTGCTGAAGTTGCTTATCAGCCTAAGGAGTTTTGGGGCTTAAACAATGGAGTTCTCTAAATATACAATCATGTCATCTGCAAACAGAGATAATTTGACTTCCTTTCTTCCTAAAATCGATACCCTAACATCACAATTAAAAGAACTAGAGAAGCAAAAGCAAACAAATCCAAAAGCTAGCAGAAAACAAGAAATAACTAAGATCAGAGCAGACCTGAAGGAGATAGAGACACGAAAACCCCTTCAAAAAAATCAGTGAATCCAGGAGCTGGTTCTTTGAAAAGATTAACAAAATAGATAGACTGCTAGCCATACTAATAAAGAAGAAAAGAGAGAAGAATCAAATAGATACAATGCAAAATGATAAAGGGGAGATCACCACTGATCCCATAGAAATACAAACTACCACCAGAGAATACTATAAACACCTCTACGCAAATACACTAGAAAATCTAGAAGAAATTGATAAATTCCTAGATGTATTCACCCTCCCAAGACTAAACCAGGAAGAAGTCAAATCCCTGAATAGACCAATAATAAGTTCTGCATTTGAGGCAGTAATTCATAGCCTACCAACCAAAAAAAGCCCAGGACCAGATGGATTCACA
>NW_016906277.1:0-317 GCF_001698545.2 Rhinopithecus bieti | reverse complement strand
CCTTTATACTAACTGAGCATTAAGAGTCAATTTGAGGGCCAGCCATGGTGGCTCACGCCTGTAATCCCAGCACTTTGGGAGGCCGAGACGGGCGGATCACAAGGTCAGGAGATCGAGACCATCCTGGCGAACACAGTGAAACCCCGTCTCTACTAAAAATACAAAAAATTAGCCGGGCGAGGTGGTGGGCGCCTGTAGTCCCAGCTACTCGGGAGGCTGAGGCAGGAGAATGGCGTGAACCCAGGAGGCGGAGCTTGCAGTGAGCGGAGATCCGGCCACTGCACTCCAGCCTGGGCGACAGAGCAAGACTCCGCCTC
>NW_016906276.1:0-596 GCF_001698545.2 Rhinopithecus bieti | reverse complement strand
ATTCTGTTGATTTGGGGTGGAGAGTTATGTAGATGTTTATTAGATCCGCTCAGCCCAGAGCTGAGTTCAAGTCCTGAATATTCTTAATTATCTGTCTTGTTGATCTATCTAATATTGACAGTGGGGTGTTAAAGTCTCCCACTATTATTGTGTGGGAGTCTAAGTCTCTTTGTAGGTCTCTAAGAACTTGCTTTATGAATCTGGGTGCTCCTGTATTGGGTGCATATATATTTAGGATAGTTAGCTCCTCTTGTTGCATTGATCCCTTTACTATTATGTAATGGTCTTCTTTGTCTCTTTTGATCTTTGTTGGTTTAAAGTCTGTTTTCTCAGAGAGTAGAATTGCAACCTCTGCTTTTTTTTGGTTTCCATTTGCTTGGTAAATATTCCTCCATCCCTTTATTTTGAGTATGTGTGTCTTTGCATGTGAGATGGGTCTCCTGAATACAGCACACCAATGGGTGTTGACTCTACCCATTATGCCAGTCTGTGTCTTTTAATTGGGGTATTTAGCCTGTTTACATTTAAGGTTAGTATTACGTGCGAATTTGAGCCTGTCATTATGAGGCTATCTGGTTATTTTGCCTGTTAGTTGA
>NW_016906275.1:0-317 GCF_001698545.2 Rhinopithecus bieti | reverse complement strand
CTTTTTTTTTTTTGAGATGGAGTCTCCCTCTGTCACCCAGGCCGGAGTACAATGCGATCTCAGCTCACTGCAACCTCCACCTCCCGGGTTCAAGTGATTCTCCTGCCTCAGCCTCCTGAGTAGCTGGGAATACAGGCACGCACCACCATGTCTGGCTAATTTTTGTATTTTCAGTAGAGACGGGGTTTCACCATGTTGATGTTGGTCAGGCTGGTCTTGAATTCCTGACCTCGTGATCCACCTGCCTCAGCCTCCCAAAATGCTGGGATTACAGATATGAACCACCACACCAGGCCTTTTGTGTGTGTGTGTGTGTG
>NW_016906274.1:0-311 GCF_001698545.2 Rhinopithecus bieti | reverse complement strand
CTTATTTTAATATACTCTTCTAAAAAATAATACTGGCCAGACGTGGTGGCTCACGCCTGTAATGCCAGCACTTTGGGAGACCGAGTCCGGCAGATCATGAGGTCAGGAGAACCAGATCACCCTGGCTAACATGGTGAAACCCCGTCTCTACTAAAATACAAAAAAATTAGCCAGGTGTGGTGGCGGGCGCCTGTAGTCTCAGCTACTCAGGAGGCTGAGGCAGGAGAATGGTGTGAACCCGGGAGGTGGAGTTTGCAGGGGCCGAAATCCCCCCCCTCCCCCCCCCCCGGGGAAAAGGGGAGACTTTTCTC
>NW_016906273.1:0-201 GCF_001698545.2 Rhinopithecus bieti | reverse complement strand
AGAATAGTTCTTAAACTTTTGGTTTCAGGATGCATTTACCTGCTTAAAATTTTCAGGACCAAAAGAGCTATGAGCTGTGTTTATGTGGGTTATATCTATCGATATTCTCACGTTAGACATTTAAAATATTTATTTACTAATTCACTCATAAAACAGTAATACCATGACATGTTTTATAGTAGGATTTTAAATAGAAATAAC
>NW_016906272.1:0-2520 GCF_001698545.2 Rhinopithecus bieti | reverse complement strand
TTACATAATTTGTGGGACCCAGTGCAGAATGAAAATGTGGGTTGCCCAAATGTCCATCACTGACAGACTGGATTAAGAAAATGTGGCACATATACACCATGGAATACTATGCAGCCATAAAAAAGGATGAGTTTGTGTCCTTTGTAGGGACATGGATGCAGCTGGAAACCATCATTCTCAGCAAACTATCGCAAGAACAGAAAACCAAACACCGCATGTTCTCACTCATAGGTGGGAACTGAACAATGAGATCACTTGGACTCGGGAAGGGGAACATCACACACCAGGACCTATCATGGGGAGGGGGGAGGGGGGAGGGATTGCACTGGGAGTTATACCTGATGTAAATGACGAGTTGATGGGTGCTGACGAGTTGATGAGTGCAGCACACCAACATGGCACAAGTATACATATGTAACAAACCTGCACGTTATGTACATGTGCCCTAGAACTTAAAGTATAATAATAATAATAATAAAGAAAATGTGGGTTGCTTTGTTTAAAAGGCTGGGGGGAGTGCTAAAATATGGAGCTTTTCGTTTCTCTCTCTCTCTCTCTCTCTCTCTCTCTCTCTCCCCTCTACTTGTCATTGTGCTTTTATTTACTATTCGAGGTCGTTCTAGATAAAGAAAAAATGAAATGTTTACATCATTATTAGCATACATTTTACTGTACACACTTGGGCCTGATAGATGCCTGCTGTACCAAGATGGGTGAGCTCTGAGGAAGTCAAGCCAGGTTTCCCATGGCAGATGGATGACCCTTAGGAAGTGTTAAACCTCTGTGCCAGGGCACACTAGGTACTTGGATTGAGGGTGGGTGAGAGGCTTTCCCCACCAAGATGCAACCTCTGTTAGGCTTCCCAAACATGCTGTGGCACTGCCAACCTGGGGCAGGATGGCCACCATCACACCCTGCCTTGGGACGCCCCAGGGTGTGCACCTGAGCCAGACCACCCTCATGCCCAGACTCCACTGGTGGGCGGTGGGGGGAGAAAACATGAGAAATCAGGCCTTTCCCCTTTCCTCACCAAGTCAACCCTGGGCATAGGACAATGAGCTGGTAGGGCAAGGCCAGGGAGAAGGAGGCCAGATGATGCCTGGGCCACCAAAGATCTGGGGAGCAGGTGGCCAAGAACTTGTCCTGGAGACACGTGGGAAGGCAAGGCTATGTGTAAGCTGAGGCTCCAGGCCCCTGGCACTTGCCTCTGTGTTTCATCAGACTCCACTTACAAAGGGAAGGTTATGTAGACTTTGAAGACAGTGACGGAGCATTACATTAAGCACAAGGGGTCTGGGGCCCTGGAAGCCTGCACAGGATGCAGGCCCATGAAGCTGGTCCTACTCACTCATCTGCTCAAGGAATTACCCCAGCAATTCTCTCCTATGTCAGCAATTTCCCCTCTGTGCCAGAGAAAGCTGGGCCAACTTACAAACGTGCTATACTATCTTCATGACTTAAACACACACACATGCCTCCTTCAACTCTGCATCCAATGCCAGCCATTGCTATAATTTTCCACTTCCTTTCACACCCGAAGTGCTGGAATGAGTTGCCTCTACTTACCATCTTCACTTGCTCTCCTGTTTCTTGTACCCACTCCAATCGGGTTTTGTTCATCACACCATTGAAGCTTCAGTCAGCATCACCTCTGGATTCTCTGCTCACCTTTTCTTCTCTTCCTTGCAGACAGGGCTGGCTTGAGCAGCCTGCTGGGTATCACCATGGGGTCATTTCACGTGGCTGCCTCCACTGGTGTTGCTGTCTCTTTCCAAGGTTGAGAATGGAACTTGACACAATCTCTACAGGAGATTGTTATTGCAGGTCACCTCAGCCCCAGCAAAGATTCAAGGGAAGAATCAAGCTGCCTTTGCTTAGAGTGGCTAATTTATTTTCCTGTTGCAGTTTTACTCCCCATCAAAGAGAATACCAGTGCAGATTCTGCATAATAACATTACCGAGGGTGCTCTAACTCTAAATTCAGAACATTTCCAAGTTATCATTGCTGCAAGATGCTTATTTAGACACAGTAGTTCGAGCTCCATATCTTTCTACTGCTTTTTTCTACTTTAAACATACCCCAAAATTCAAATGAGGGCCAAGAGAACGTTACTGTTCGTTATGAAACACCTGGCTTTTGGGATACTTAATAGCTATCCTCTAATCATGCCTCTAGTTAATGCATTTAAGAACTAGACATATGTTTTCTTCTTTAGGATTTTCATTTTGAGATCACATCCTCATCTTTTCTTGAGAAAGGAGCTGGCTGGCAAATTTGCTACATCTCAGCAGTAGATCTCACTTTCAGGAAGCCCAGGGTGAAAGCCCATTGGATTTGAAATTTTCTGGCGCCTCAGTCATATGTAGTGAGTTACAGCTCTGCTCACACTATACTTTCATGTGAAAAAAAGAAGAAAACAAAAAACCATTCCATTTATGTGCTTGTATTTGACCTAATCCTCATATTCCCTCCTGCTAAGTAGCAGAAAAGTTCAGCTTTTAGTTGATTATGTGTTTATC
>NW_016906271.1:0-1158 GCF_001698545.2 Rhinopithecus bieti | reverse complement strand
TGTTTACTTCTTTTACAGCCCACTTTTTTGTTTTGTGTCTCCTGGATGCCCTCAAAGTCTACAATATTCCCCACCATGGCATGGCTGAGAGGGGTAAGACAGACATGTACTCACACAAGATACTGTAAATTCTGTTACTTCTTTGTGTTTTCCTGTCTCTACACCCAACTCCACAGCATTTCCTATAAAGTTGCAAGCTCTCAAGAAGGTAGAGACTCATCTGTGTCCTTCACCACTGCCTCTCCAGCACAATCCCTAACACATGGAAGGTGCTCAACTAATATTACTGAATTAATGAACAAATAAATACAGAGGATGGAAAGTCAACTACACTCAGCTCCAAATTCCAAGCTTCATCTCCAAGTGAAATCTCCTCTACATATCTTAAACTTAGAGGTGGTTATAACAACAGGTCCTACCCTAAAGAGTAGCTTCCAGAGAAGTAAGGATATTTCATATCTGAATTGCTTAATACAGACTAAAAGTCAAAATATTCCTTATTCATCCAACTCTATTCATTAACAATCCACAAACATGTTTTAGATTGAAAACCCTTCTGGTGAAAGGGCTTATTCTTATAAAATGCACAGCTTCTACTTTTATTCTGACAGGTAAAGTTTTATTTGGAATTATCAAAAGAAAACTAGAAGGAAGTTCTGCCATCTTTGATGCAGTTCTATGGTTAGAAACAACTGTGCATCCAGGAACCATGTCTAAGACTCCATCACTAAACTGTGTTTCTTTTGCAGTTGTACCAGTTAGCCCCTCCAGATCCTTATGTGCACAACATATATTTACATTCATCTGTGAGTGCATACAGAGATATGGTATGTGGCTAGATTCAACTTTGCTTCCACAGCATAGCTGGGAATCTGATGAGAATAAAGAACATCTGTATGAACTACTGGTCAAGACAGATATATTTTATTTTCTTTTGTAATGATTACATATTTCAATGAGTTCAGTACTGCCAATAAATGTGAACAGCACTCAGATCACCTTTCTTAGCACAACATTAAAGTATAAAACTGCTGTCTTCTATGCTATTTCTCTGAATTATATCATTAAAATGTAGATAAATATCCTTACATATTTTCTAGCAATAACTCTGATATTTTACAATAATTATATAAACAAGCGTTCTTGAAGATAACTTAA
>NW_016906270.1:0-316 GCF_001698545.2 Rhinopithecus bieti | reverse complement strand
TGTCCCTGTAATCATGTTTTGATGAAGTCTCTGTGTCCTGGGGCAGTCAATGATAGTCACATAATACTTGTTGGTCTCAAATTTCCACAAGGAGCTATCAATGGTGATACCATGTTCCCGCTCAGCTTTCAGTTTATCCAAGACCCAGGCATACTTGAAGGAGCCCTTTCCCATCTCAGCAGCCTCCTTCTCAAATTTTCAATGGTTCTTTTGTCGATGCCACCGCATTTGTAGATCAGATGGCCAGTAGTGGTGGACTTGCCCGAATCTACGTGTCCAATGACGACAATGTTGATATGAGTCTTTTCCTTTCCCA
>NW_016906269.1:0-742 GCF_001698545.2 Rhinopithecus bieti | reverse complement strand
TCCTCCTTGTACCTCTGGTAGAATTTGGCTGTAAATCCATCTGTTCCTGGATTTTTTTTGGTTGGTAGACTATAAATTATTGCCTCAATTTCAGAGCCTGTTATTCATCTATTCAGAGATTCAACTCTGTCCTGGATTAGTCTTGGAAGGGTGTATGTATCCAGGAATGTATCCATTTCTTCCAGATTTTCTAGTTTATTTGCATAGAGGTGTATATAGTATTCTCTGATTGTAGTTTGTATTTCTGTGGGATCGGTGGTGATATCCCCTTTATCATTTTTTTTTTTTTGCATCTATTTTATTCTTCTCTGTTTTCTTCTTTATTAGTCTTGCTGTAGTCTACCTTTTTTGTTGATCTTTTCAAAAAACCAGCTCCTGGATTCACTGATTTTTTTGAATTTTCTTTGTGTCCGTATCTCCTTCAGTTCTGCTCTGATCTTAGTCATTTCTTGCCTTCTGCTAGCTTTTGAATGTGTTTGCTCTTGCTTCTCTAGTTCTTTTAATTGTGATGTTAGGGTGTCAATTTTAGATCTTTCCGGCTTTCTCTTGTAGGCATTTAGTGCTATAAATTTCCCTCTAGACACTGCTTTAAATGTGTCCCAGAGATCCTTGTATGTTGTGCCTTTGTTCTCATTGATTTCGAAGAACATCTTTATTTCTGCCTTCATTTTGTTATTTACCCAGCAGTCATTCAGGAGAAGGTTGCTCTGTTTCCAGGTAGTTGAGAGGTTTTGAGTGAGTT
>NW_016906268.1:0-340 GCF_001698545.2 Rhinopithecus bieti | reverse complement strand
GGGGTACCAAATTTCTTTATTTGAAGGAATGGTACAAATCAAAGAACTTAAGTGGATGTTTTGGTACAACTTATAGAAAAGGTAAAGGAAACCCCAACATGCATGCACTGCCTTGGTGACCAGGGAAGTCACCCCATGGCTATGGGGAAATTAGCCTGAGGCTTAGCTTTCATTATCACTGTCTCCCAGGGTGTGCTTGTCAAAGAGATACTCTGCCAAGCCAGATTCGGGTGCTCCCATCTTGCGCAAGTTGGTCACGTGGTCACCCAATTCTTTGATGGCTTTCACCTGCTCATTCAGGTAATGTGTCTCAATGAAGTCACACAAATGGGGTCATTTT
>NW_016906267.1:0-775 GCF_001698545.2 Rhinopithecus bieti | reverse complement strand
AAGGGCATTGCCTAATGGTAAAGGGATCAGTGCAACAACAAGAGCTAACGATCCTAAATATATATGTACCCAATACAGGAGCACCCAGATTCATAAAGTTAAGTTCTTAGAGACCTACAAAGAGACTCAGGCTCCCACACAGTAATAGTGAGAGACTTTAACACCCCACTGTCAATATTAGACAGATCAATGAGAAAGAAAATTAACAAGGATATTTAGGACTTGAATTCAGCTCTGGACCATGCAGACCTCATAGACATCTACAGAACTCTCCACCCCAAATCAACAGAATATACGTTCTCAGCACCACATCACACTTATTCTAAAATTGACCACATAATTGGAAGTAAAACACTCCTCAGCAAATGCAAAAAAAACAGAAATCGTAACAGTCTCTCAGACCACAGTGCAATCAAATTAGAACTAAGGGTTAATAAACTCACTCAAAACCGCACAACTACATAGAAACTGAACAACCTGCTCCTGAATGACTACTGGGTAAATAACAAAATGAAGGTAGAAATAAAGATGTTCTTTGAAACCAATGAGAACAAAGACACAATGTACCAGAATCTCTGGGACACATTTAAAGCAGTGTGTACAGGGAAATTTATAACACTAAGTGCCCACAAGAGAAAGCAGGAAAGATCTAAAATAGACACCCTAACATCGCAATTAAAAGAACTGGAGAAGCAAGCACAGACAAACTCAAAACTAGCAGAAGACAAGAAATAACTAAGATTACTGCAGAAATGATGGAGCTAGAGACATGAAA
>NW_016906266.1:0-338 GCF_001698545.2 Rhinopithecus bieti | reverse complement strand
AACATTTCGCAATCAGTTATTGTTGCTGACTGGTGCAGATTTGATGACTGGTATTCCACAGAGTTTGACGTCTTTGAACCCTATGAGCCCTGTAAAAACTTTGCTGACCTCTGTTTCTAGTAATGTATTGATTGTTCTTGCCTTTGTCATTTTCACAGTCTGTTGGAGACGGTACCAAAGGGCAAATACCTAATCCCAGCGAGCCCAACATGTAATGATGGTTTTAAAAGAAATTCAAACTTGTAAATAAGGAAAGGGGAAATGTAGAGGACTACGTGCTGGCAAACGAGACGTTCCCGATAAGTCCTGCTCTTGCAAACGAAGCAGGGCGTTCCCAA
>NW_016906265.1:0-338 GCF_001698545.2 Rhinopithecus bieti | reverse complement strand
AATACAAGTTCGAACCTGGACTCCCGACCAAAACTGTTCGAGAGCCCCGGCTGGGTCTGAGACAGCGTTATATAGCCAGCAGTAAACAGGCACAGAGTCACAGGGGATTTTATGCAATACAGGTTTGGGATTGGCTGACATTTGAACAAGGCGATTTGGCCGTTTATGATTGGTTCCCGCCTTCTGGGAGTTTCAGTTATTCTTTCAAACACTCATGACCTTTATCAGGGGACTCTCCAGGTGGTGTTTTTTCCAAAGTTGAGATATATGGAGGAATGTGTTTGTGTTTGTGCTGGGCTCAGGAAGTTGAGATATATGGAGGAATGTGTTTGTGTTGG
>NW_016906264.1:0-592 GCF_001698545.2 Rhinopithecus bieti | reverse complement strand
TTTGAAGGCTAATTTTACTAGGTCCTGTATGGGAGTCTGAGGCCTATCTTCAACCTTTTAGCTTTTTTCAGGAAATAAAATAGGAGGCTAGGACAGCTGCCCTGGCTGGGGAAGTGAGGTCTAGCCAGGTAAATTGGGCCAGTGCCTCTGTAAGGCGATTTAGGAAGGAAGCCGGGTTCTCATCTGGGTGTTGGATAATTTCCCTTAATTTATCAAAATTTACCACTTTGTTAGAGGCTGCCTGCATACCGGCCAAGAAACATTGAATCATAATGTCCCTCCTATGGCGGCCAGGCTGCTGTGGTTGGTAGTCCCAGTCTGGTTCTATGGACGGGACAGCCATCTCTCCTAACGGGACAGTGGCGTTGGTTAAATGCCATTGATCTGCATGTTGCCTGGCGGCTGCGAGAATGCACTCTCTTTCCTCTTGGTTAAGGGAGGAGGACAAAATGACCTGTAAGTCATGCCAGGTTAGATCATATGCCTGACAAAGGTACCTAAATTTTTTGGAATATTGTGTGGGGTTGGCTGAGATATCGCCAAGTTGTTGTTCAATTTTGGAGAGATCAGCCAAGGAAAAGGGACATGGACT
>NW_016906263.1:0-592 GCF_001698545.2 Rhinopithecus bieti | reverse complement strand
GTCTGCTGTCTAGTCAGGCTACAAACCTCCCCAAAATCTCTGCCACTAACCCCTCCAACCGACACTGCAAGTGTCAAGCACAAGTACCAGCTCAACACAGTCTTCAGTTTCACCCTGGACTTTTTTTGTGTTTTCTTGTATAGATTTTGTCGCTGATACTGGTTTTTTACTTTCTGTTTCCATTCTATAACTTTTAGGGTTGATTTGGGAAGCAGAGCACAGCAGCCCAAATTTGCTCGTAATGTTGGCGGCTACAGGTAAGGCACTAACTTTTAAATAATTTAAGCTGAGTTTACATTTTACACAGTTGTGTTCCCCATGAATGAATATGTTATGCTCCTTTATTTATTTCAAGCTCTTTTTTCCCAAATATGTCAGTATACTTTGATAGTTGCCTCTGTAAAGATCTTATACAGTTTTATTAGACTTCTTTTCAGGTAATTCTTGGATTTTGTTGCTATTGCAAATGACATATTGTCTATTAATTGTTGTAGTTAGTTATTGCTTTCGTGAGGTGAAGATTTTCATTTTCTCCAGTAATCTGTTGTACACCTTGTTCTGAAGACCCATGCACTTAAATATTCTACATACC
>NW_016906262.1:0-738 GCF_001698545.2 Rhinopithecus bieti | reverse complement strand
GAGCTAATGATTTTAAAGTCTGTTCCTTGTCTTTGCTAGGGGCAGGCAGTAGCTGTGCAGTGGCAGTGTGCCTGTGCAGACAGAGGGAGCAGTGAACAGCGATAGGGTTTTCCACCATGGTCTTCACTCAGGCCCCGTATGGAATCGGGGCCACCTCCAGATCCGCGGCCTCCTGGCCCGGCAGTGCCTGGCAGAGTTTCTGGGTGTGTTTGTGCTCATGGTACGTAGGGTCACTGGGGAAAGGAAAGAAGGGGTGGGCAAAAGTTCCTGACTCCTTCTGGTGTCCTTATCTCTTTCTCTTGGTGTCCCCTTCCTCCCAACTCCCTATCCGTTTTCGTTTTATCCTCTTGTCTCTCCTAATCTCCTTTCCTCTCCTTCTTCATACTTTTTATTCTTGTCACTTTTCTTCCTTTTTTCCCACATTCTTTCCCTTTCTTCTTCCTCCACTTTCCCCATTTCTTTTCCCTTCCCTCCTTCTGCTTTTCTCCCTCCCTTGCTTGTCTTCCGTGCCCATTCATCTTCTTGGCTTCTCCCCTGGCCTTCCCAACCTTTCTCCCTGTTGGTCTCCTGGGCTCCCTGTTCCTCATCTCTCCTCTTTTCACCAGCTCCTCACCCAAGGAGCTGTGGCCCAGGCTGTCACCAGTGGAGAAACCAAAGGCAACTTCTTCACCATGTTTCTGGCTGGCTCTCTGGCCGTTGTGATAGCCATCTACGTGGGTGGTAACGTCTCAGGTGAGG
>NW_016906261.1:0-772 GCF_001698545.2 Rhinopithecus bieti | reverse complement strand
CTTCAACAAAATTCAACAGCTCTTCATGCTAAAACTCAATAAACTAAGTATTGATGGGACATATCTCAAAATAATAAGAGCTGTTTATGACAAAACCCAGAGCCAATATCATACTGAATAGGCAAAACTGGAAGCATTCCCTTTGAAAACTGGCACAAGACAGAGATGCCCTCTCTCACCACTCCTATTCAACATAGTGTTGGAAGTTCTGGCCAGGGCAATCAGGCAAGAGAAAGAAATCAAGGGTATTCAATTAGGAAAATTGAATTGTCCCTGTTTGCAGACGCATGATTGTATATTTAGAAAACCTCATTGTCCCAGCGCAAAATCTTCTAAAGCTGATAAGCAACTTCAGCAGTCTCGGGATACAAAATCATTGTGCAAAATCACAAGCATTCCTATACACCATAACAGACAAACAGAGAGCCAAATCATGATTTGAGTCAATTCCCATTCACAATCGCTACAGAGAGAATAATACCTAGGAATCAAACTTACAAGGGATGTGAAAGACCTCTTCAAGGAGAACTGCAAACCACTGCCCAACAAAATAAAAGAGGACATAAACAAATGGAAAACATTCCATGCTCATGGATAGGAAGAATCAATATTGTGAAAATGGTCATACTGCCTAAGGTAATGTATAGATTCAATGCCATCCCCATCAAGCTACCAATGTCTTTCTTCACAGAATTGGAAAAAACTACTTTAAAGTTCATGTGGAACCAAAAAAGAGCCTGCATAGCCAAGACAATCCTAAGTCAAAAGAGCA
>NW_016906260.1:0-410 GCF_001698545.2 Rhinopithecus bieti | reverse complement strand
ACCGTGAGTGCTGCATAATTGTGGCCAACTTTTCTTTCTCTATTTAGTAGTTCTACTCTATCACTGGGTCACGGCATGACCCGCTGTTTCTTCTTTCTGGCCTTCTGGGTCTTGCTGCTGAAAAAAAAGATGAGACGGCCGCATTCAGCTGCGAGCTGAAAGGTGAAGGACCTGGGCCCGGCACAGCCAGAAAGGAGCCTCATCTTTCTGTTCTCAGACATGACCTCTATGAGAGCAAGGGGTCAGGAATGGGGCTGCCTCCCGATTCCACGTCTCCAGCACCCAGGAGGGGCTCTGGCCCTGGACTGTGTCACTGAATGTTTGTCAAATGAATGAACAAATGAACAAAAGGAGGAACAGAGCGAGATGCAGAAAGAAAGGAGGCTGGGCGTGGTGGCTCATGCCTGTGA
>NW_016906259.1:0-340 GCF_001698545.2 Rhinopithecus bieti | reverse complement strand
ATCTCTGTTTTGGTACCAGTAACATGCTGTTTTGGTTACTGCAGCCTTGTAGCACAGTTTGAAGTCTGGTAGCGTGTTGCCTCCAGCTTTGTTCTTTTGGCTTAGGATTGTCTTGGCAATGCGGTCTCTTTTTTGGTTCCATATGAACTTTAAAGTAGTTTTTTCCAATTCTGTGAAGAAAGTCATTGGTAGCTTGATGGGGATGGCATTGAATCTGTAAATTACCTTAGGCAGTATGGCCATTTTCACGATATTGATTCTTCCTATCCATGAGCATGGAATGCTCTTCCATTTGTTTGTGTCCTCTTTTATTTCGTTGAGCAGTGGTTTGTAGTTCTCT
>NW_016906258.1:0-337 GCF_001698545.2 Rhinopithecus bieti | reverse complement strand
CCCTAAAATCAGCATATTATGTGTTAGGGTAGAATCTGCACCCTTCACAGTGATGAAGCTAATGATAAACTATTTTATTGTACTCAATTGCAAGAAGGCATGAGAATATGCGGTACTATTTAGAATAATTTTCTTATACACTGGCTAATGTAAAACAAATTTTAAGTATTAGTACTTAAATTAATAAAATACTAGTGTAAAAGAAAGTTTAACTCTCCAAAACAGTGCCTTCTTGTGGGTTTCATTAACTGAAGTTTGACTCCAGAGGCAAAGAATGACCACTCCACCCTAGAATTCTCTGCACCAATTTTAAAAGAATAAAAAAAATTCGAAATGC
>NW_016906257.1:0-3351 GCF_001698545.2 Rhinopithecus bieti | reverse complement strand
TTGGGTCCACTTATAATCTATGTTTCCAATAATTGCCAAGTTTTAAGCCACATGTATTTAATAAGGAAAATCAAAGCTTAAATATACTATAATTTTATTTCTAAAGAGGGTCTTAATATAAAGAGGGTGATGAGAATGGTGAGTTAGAAGGAAATAAACAATAAATATAAAGAGGGTCAGGAGAATGGTCAGTTAGAAGAAAAGCAGCATATGAGGTAATAATGTTATTTCATGATACAAAGAATGGTGTTTGGCTAAGAATGAAACTCTTCTAATTAAGTAATGGAAGTTGACAGGCCCAGTTGGCTGTATATAATAGAAAATGGCAAGAAAATATATACTGTAGGGTGAGCCACAGTAGCTAAAGATAAAAAATTATTAATTATGCAGCGTTAACATATAATTTTAAACTGTCAGTTAAAGAGGTTATAATAGATTAAAGACAAAGAACTGTGTAAGAAATACTATATAAATTACTCAATTTTCAGGAAATACAAAAGGTCTAATACCCTCTCCTGGTCCATTTAACATAACCAACACCTCCTATTCTAACTGTAGGACCCCTCCTCCTCCAAGATGACACATTGTATGTTACATGCAGGGATGGCAAAATACATATATTGTCCAAATACAGCTACTCTAAAATTGTAACTATGGATGGGAATTTTCTGGATACAGCAAGAATCTGGGATATTAGGATAAAACATTATAAAACCCTGTTTCAATTTCTCAGGTCATTGGTGACTATGAATACTATCTACACTGGTAATATTTTATTTCATTTTCAACTTCTCATCTCTATTTTTTCCCTTACAATAAACGTTTTCCTTCTTATTGGTATAAACTCCATCTATCAATAAAGTAAAATATACTAGGTATTTATTACATGCCTCATGTTTATAAAACAAATGTGTCACTTCTTTATAAGCAGAATGTGTATATACCTATAACAGTGATTTTACAATTCATTAGTAACACTGTTCTTACTACATCTTCCCTATGTGTCCTCCTCAATACTTTAAATTCAGAAGAAAGAGAATCTTCATGAAAATATATTAAAATGCAATGTTCAATGGGATAAATAATTTAAGGAGCTATAGCATACATCCCCACACCCCTTGGGGCTTGGCAGTTGTTGGCATCTCTGAGTTTTGGGTGCCACCATGTTCCCCTCCTTCAGATGCTGGGGCCCACAGTGGAAGCCACTTGTGGTATGCCTGGTCCAGCTGCAGCCTCGCACAGAGCCGGCACCTGTGTCAGCACCAGCAGATGCCCACCAGCTGCCCACCATCTGGCATACTTGGCTGTGAGCAGTGGCCAGACCCTGCATTAGCTCACACACCAGTCACCAATCAGTGCCTGGCTCACCCTTGATGGACATGGGATCCAAGCTGGTAGCATGAGCCGAGCGCGGCATCCCAGTCCAAGCGAGTAGAATGAGGCCAGCAGGCGCAAGTAAAACTCAAGCAGAGATGCCACCAGCCATAGAGGTTTCCAGTTGTCAAAGCGACACCCGAAGATCCTGTGAAATTTACCTCTAGCCCCAGCATATATTCCAATTACACCAATTTATACATGTTAAATAAATTATACATGTAAATATATTAAATGTGTATATATACAAATTTTAATTGAATATTATATATAATATACAATATACAAATATATAAATTATGTATATATTTAGTGTAATAGATTTTGGATATATATTCATATTTTACAAATTCATATATATTTCTCTGCATTTGAACTACACTGAGACCTGTTATCTATCATCTTTTATACTGCTAAAGGAGTTAAAATATGTATCTCTGGCATATTGACTATACCACATGTCTGATGATGGATGAATGTACAAACAGAATGTGGAATATGTTTCTCAGGAGCAGAAGATGAAATTACCACGTGAAAATGCAACATCTTTATTCTTAAGGACAAAAGTTAAGAGCAAGATTTCTTATAGATCTGTATAGATTTCTTAAAATAACTCTTATCTTTTAAGCCTCCTCCAGAATTGAGCTGCTTCTTAACAACTTACCATTTTCTATCCAATTCAGTATTTAGGTTACTGACTCTATCTACTTTTTTGGGTCTTCATGTTCTTATGAGGTCTCCCATGCCACGCACACTTGTATTAAATGTATACTTTTCTTCTGTTGATCTGTCTCACGTCAATTAAATCTCTGGCCCAACCAGGACCCTAAATGGAAATTTGCTGCCACTTACTGCAATGGTCTCTTAACTGGTCTCATTACTTCCAACCTTGTCTCTCTTCAATCGACTACATTCTCTTTTAAAATCCTGTAATAGCATTCCTATATTCTTAAAATAAATTACAAGCTTGTTGCTGTGGCTCTTAAATATCATTAACACTGCATCCCAGAACCACACAGATCTTTGTTCACTAACATACAACCATGTAAATCTTCTGTATATCTTACACATCAAGCATTTTTTTCCCTTTGAGTATCATTTGTCCTTACTGTTACCTAAATACAGAAGGCAAAACGTTGAATGGTACCTCCTTTTGTAATTCATACTTTTCCAGATATTTGATTAAATTTAGGACATCCATGCATTGTTTATTTGCTATTATATTCCTCCAGTTTTGTTATTATTGTGTCATTCAATGACTTTAGAGGAACTCTTAATTTTGTTGTTAATTGTCAATCCCTTTCAGTAAAAGCCATCCCATGTAATTTTCTCATAATCACAGATACTTTGAGTGTTCTGGCACAGAAGATGAACTACAAAATACTTTATGAATAAAGGAATAAATAAATCACCACCATTTACTTTTTTTATTTGGCTAATATTCCTACAAAACCAAGTTTTATTTTAAATAAAATAATGTGCATTGCTTCAAAATAATAAAATTCCTAGGAATTCAACTTACAAGAGATGTGAAGGACCTCTTCAAGGAGAACTACAAACCACTGCTCAATGAAATAAAAGATGACACAAACAAATGGAAGAACATTTCATCCTTATGGATAGGAAGAATCAATATTATGAAAATGGCCATACTGCCCAAGGTAATTTACAGATTCAACACCACCCCATCAAGCTACCAATGACTTTCTTCACAGAATTGGAAAAAAACTACTTTAAAGTTCATATGGAACCAAAAAAGAGCCCGCATTGCCAAGTCAATCCTAAGCCAAAAGAACAAAGCTGGAGACATCACACTACCTGGCTACAAACTACAGTGCAAGGCTACAGTAATGAGAACAGCATGGTACTGGTACCAAAACAGAGATATAGACCAATGGAACAGAACAGAGCTCTCAGAAGTAATACCACACATCTACATCCATCTGATCTTTGACAAACCTGAGAGAAACAAGAAAT
>NW_016906256.1:0-340 GCF_001698545.2 Rhinopithecus bieti | reverse complement strand
TGGAGGAGAAGGGGTGCTCTGGTTTTAGAATTTTCAGCTTTTCTGCTCTGGTTGCTCCCCATCTTTGTGGTTTTATCTACCTTTGGTCTTTGATGCTGGTGACCTACAGATGGGGTTTTGGTGTGGATGTCCTTTCTGTTGATGTTGATGCTATTCCTTTCTGTTTGTTAGTTTTCCTCTAACAGTCAGTCCCTCAGTTACAGGTCTGTTGGAGTTTGCTGGAAGTCCACTTCAGACCCTGTTTGCCTGGGTATCACCAGCGAAGCCTGCAGCACAGCAAATATTGCAGCACAGCAAATATTGCTGCCTTGTCCTTCCTCTGGAAGGTTCATCTCAGAGG
>NW_016906255.1:0-594 GCF_001698545.2 Rhinopithecus bieti | reverse complement strand
TGCCTTGAGTGGGGAGGTATTGATAGGTGGAAACTTCAGTGGGAGAGTAAATAGGAGTGACTGATGAGGAGAAAACTGGCCATGAGGGACAGAAGTAGGAATACTGGCTGGTTTTTTAGCTGTCTTATCAGCATAATTGTTGCCTTGAGCAATGGGGTCTGAGGCCCTTTGATGGCCTTTGCAGTGAATGACTCCAGCTTCCTTTGGAAGTAAAGCAGCCTTGAGAAGAGTTTTATTAAAGAGGCATTAATGATGGAGGACCCTTGTGTAGTGAGGAAACCTCTTTCAGCCTATATAACAGCTTGGTGGTGCAGGATATGGAAGGCATATTTAAAGTCAGTATAAATATTGACATGTGGTCCCTTTGTAAGAGTGAGGGCCCAAGTTAAGGCAAAGAGTTCAGCTTGCTAAGAGATAGTGGAGTAGGGCAGAGCAGTAGCCTCAATGATAAATGTGGAAGATACTATAGCATAGCCTGCCTTTGTTGGTGAGTGGCGATTAGGCCTGGTGGAACTGCCATCAGTAAACTAAGTGTGATCAGGGTGACGAACAGGAAAGAAGGAAATAAGGGGAAATGGAGTGAATGCCAAGTGG
>NW_016906254.1:0-317 GCF_001698545.2 Rhinopithecus bieti | reverse complement strand
GTGCATGTGTCTTTATAGCAGCATGACTTATAATCCTTTGGGTATATCCCCAGTAGTGGGATGGCTGGGTCAAATGGTATTTCTAGTTCTAGATCCTTGAGGAATAGCTACACTGTTTTCCACAATAGTTGAACTAGTTTACAGTCCCACCAACAGTGTAAAAGTGCTCCTATTTCTCCACATCCTCTCCAGCATCTGTTGTTTCCTGATTTTTTAATGATTGCCATTATAACCTGTGTGAGATGGTATCTCATTGTGGTTTTGATTTGCAGCACTATTCACAATAGCAAAGACTTGGAATCAACCCAAATGTCCAT
>NW_016906253.1:0-774 GCF_001698545.2 Rhinopithecus bieti | reverse complement strand
AAATGTAAATGGGCTAAATGCCCCAAATAAAAGACACAGGCAAATTGGATAAAGAGTCAAGACCCATTGATGTGCTACATTCAGGAGACTCATCTCACATGCAAAGATGCACATAGATTCAAAATAAAAGGATGGAGGAAGATCTACCAAGCAAATGGAAAGCAAACAAACAAACAAAAAAACAGCAGGGGGGTTGCAATCCTGGTCTCTGATAAAACAGACTTTAAACCAACAAAATCAAAAGAGACAACGAAAGCCATTATATAATGGTAAAGCGATCAATTCAACAGGAAGAACTAACTATCCTAAATATATATGCATCCAATACAGGAACATCCAGATTCATAAAGCAAGTCCTTAGAGACCTACAAAGATACTTAGACTCCCATACAATAATAATGGGAGACGTTAATACCCCACTGTCAACATCAGACAGATCAACACGACAGAAAATTAACAAGGATATCCAGGACTTGAACTCAGCTCTGCACCAAACGGACCTAACACACATCTACAGAACTCTCCACCCAAACTCAACAGAATACACATTTTCTCAGCACCACATTGCACTTATTCCAAAATTGACCACATAATTGGAAGTAAAGCACTCCTCAGCAAATGTAAAAGAACAGAAATTATAATAAACCGTCTATCAGACCACAGTGCAATCAAACTAGAATTCAGGATTAAGAAACTCAATCAAAACCACTCAACTACATGGAAACTGAACAACCTGCTCCTGAATGACTACTGGGTACATAACAAAATGAAGGC
>NW_016906252.1:0-594 GCF_001698545.2 Rhinopithecus bieti | reverse complement strand
GATGTCTCCAGCTTTGTTCTTTTGGCTTAGGATTGTCTTGGCAATATGAGCTCTTTTTTTGCTTCCACATGAACTTTAAAGTAGTTTTTTTCAACTCTGTAAAGAAAGTCATTGGTAGCTTAATGGGGATAGCATTGAATCTTATAAATCACCTTGGGCATTATGGTCATTTTCACAATATTGATTCTTCCTATCCATGAGCATGGAATGTTCTTCCATTTGTTTGTGTCCTCTTTTATTTCACTGAGCAGTGGTTTGCAGTTCTCCTTGAAGAGGTCCTTCACATCTCTTGTAAGTTTTATTCCTAGGTATTTTATTCTCTTTGAAGCAATTGTGAATGGGAGTTCACTCATGATTTGACTCTCTGTTTGTCTGTTATTGGTGTATAAGAATGCTTGTGATTTTGCACGTTGATTTTGTATCCTGAGACATTGCTGAAGTTGCTTATCAGCTTAAGGAGATTTGGGGCTGAGATAATGGAGTTTTCTAAATTCATGTCATCTGCAAACAGGGACAATTTGACTTCTTCTTTCCCTAATTGAACACCTTTTATTTCTTTCTCTTGCCCGATTGCCCTAGCCAGAACTTCCATCA
>NW_016906251.1:0-1222 GCF_001698545.2 Rhinopithecus bieti | reverse complement strand
GGCCAGGGCAATCAGGCAAGAGAAAGAAATAAAGAGTATTCAAATAGGAAGAGAGGAAGTCAAACTATCTCTCTTTGCAGATGACATGATTGTGTATTTAAAAAAACCACATCGTCTAAGCCCAATATCTCCTTAAGCTGATAAGCAACTTCAGCAAAGTCTCAGGATGCAAAATCAAGGTACAAAATCACAAGCATTCCTATACACCAATAATAGACAAACAGAGAGCCAAATCATTAGTGAACTCCTATTCACAATTGCTACAAAGAGAATAAGATACCTAGGAATACAACTTACGAGGGCTGTGAAGGACTTCTTGAAGGAGAGCTACAAACCACTTCTCGAAGAAATAAGACAGGACACAGAAAATGAAAAAATATTCCATGCTTATGGATAGGAAGAATCAATATCATGAAAATGGCCATACTGCCCAAAGGAGTTTATAAAATCAGTGCTATCCCCATCAAGCTACATTGACTTTCTTCACAGAATTAGAAAAAACTACTTTAAAATTCGTGTGGAACCAAAAAAGACCCCAATATAGCCAAGACCATCCTAAGCAAAAGAACAAAGCTGGAGGCATCATGCTACCTGACTTCAAACTGTACTACAAGGCTACAGTAACCAAAACAGCATGATACTTGGTGCCAAACATATATATAGAACAATGGAACAGAACAGAGGCATCAGAAATAAAACCACACATCTACAACCATATGATCTTTGACAAACCTGACAAAAGCAAGCAATGGGGAAAGGATTCCCTATTGAATAAATGGTGTTGGGAAAACCAGCTAGCCATGTGCAGAAAACTGAAACTGGACCTCTTCTTTACACCTTATACAAAATTAACTCAGGTTGGATTAAAGACTTAAATGTAAGACCTAAAACCATAAAACCCTAGACAAAACCTAGGCAATACCATTCAGGACATAGGCATGGGCAAAGACTTCATGACTAAAACAACACCAAAAGCAATTGCAACAAAAGCCAAACTTGACAAATGGGATCTAATTAAACTAAAGAGCTTCTGTACAGCAAAATAAACTATCATCAGAGTGAACAGGCAACCTACAGAATGGGAGAAAATTTTTGCAATCTATCCATCTGACAAAGGGCTAATATCCAGAATCTACACAGAACTTAAACTTTACGAGAAAAAAACAAGCAACTCCACCAAAAAGTGGGCAAAGGGTATGAACAGACATTTCTCAAAAGAAGA
>NW_016906250.1:0-581 GCF_001698545.2 Rhinopithecus bieti | reverse complement strand
TGGGCCCACGGGTGGCTTGTGACTCTGGGAGTGGCAGGAATGCAGGTCATGCAGCATAGTGAGAAAGAAGAGGGATTGGCGTGGATGAGGGAGGAGGGAAAGAGAGGGCTTGAGACTCAGGCCAGTGGTTCGATAATCCCCTGACTCCTAAACCGACTGATGGCCAGAACGCTGGAAGCATCTTTAAAATATGTCGATTCTCCAAGCTCCCTTCTGAACTTTCTGAATCAGAATATCTCAAGCTGAGCCCAGGAAACTATTATCTGAACTCTCTCTAGAGACTCTGATCACCAACCAGGTTTTCTGAAAGTGCTGAGATGGGCTTACTGAGTCCTTTGGTCAGAAGGGACTGTCTAGGTATCTTCTTGTGACCTCTCACCCAAGCCTGACCTCTATGGTTAGACTGGGTGGGGCTTTATTGAGAAGAACCACACTAGAAGGGTGTCAGCTCCAGCTGCCAAAACTGTGCCTGATGCAATACCTGACCCATGGTGAACTGCATAAATACCCATGGAAAGAACATGTGGATGTGTCTCTGTGACACAGGGATTCTGGGAGGTAAGGACCTCCTGGTCACTGCA
>NW_016906249.1:0-308 GCF_001698545.2 Rhinopithecus bieti | reverse complement strand
TTTTTTTTTTTTTTTTTTTTTTTTGAGACGGAGTCTCGCTCTGTCACCCAGGCTGGAGTGCAGTGGCCAGATCTCAGCTCACTGCAAGCTCCGCCTCCCGGGTTCATGCCATTCTCCTGCCTCAGCCTCCTGAGTAGCTGGGACTACAGGCGCCCGCCACCTCGCCCGGCTAGTTTTTTTGTATTTTTAGTAGAGACGGGGTTTCACCGTGTTAGCCAGGATGGTCTCGATCTCCTGACCTCGTGATCCGCCCGTCTCGGCCTCCCAAAGTGCTGGGATTACAGGCTTGAGCCACCGCGCCCGGCTGG
>NW_016906248.1:0-583 GCF_001698545.2 Rhinopithecus bieti | reverse complement strand
TGTATCATCACATATAGAGGAGGAGTCCCAGTTGCCCAGACACAGTGAGTGATTCTGCTAGCACATAGTTCACATGTTATGGTAATGAGGCTCCTGACTGAGTGGAGACTTTAGCATGGTAATGAGGAAAGTTCATGCTGGTTTGTCTGTAAGTTGCTGGGTTATGCCAGGAGCTGGTTCCCACCAGCAAGCTTGTATAACAGGCTGATTGCTAAAGTTGGTTATATTCTTATAATCCCTGGAGACCCTCCCTGCCAGCTTACAGAACAATTAACTGCATTTACTCCTGCAAGACTTTCTGGAGATTTGATATTAAGAGAATTTTATAAAATCAGACATGGGAGGTTCAAGGAAGAGAAATGGACTCTTAGGGTCACGTCTTAGGAACATGCTGATGTGACCACTTAACTTCTCTAATGGTAGTCTCTGTGGTGCTGGCCTTGGGTCCAGGGCAATGAGAAAATCTTGGATGTCTACTGCAGAAGGGGTAGTGACTACAGCCAGGGCTTCCTGATGGTCAAGCATAGAATCCTCCTTGCTCTTGTTTGAATCGTCTCACTCCCTGGGAGAGGGCAGCTGCCTC
>NW_016906247.1:0-2960 GCF_001698545.2 Rhinopithecus bieti | reverse complement strand
CCCGGGGAGGTGGCTGTGCCTGGGCTTGGATGAGTGGTTCTGAGGAGGCCTCTCTATCTCTGCTGTGATTTGTCCTTGTGCCCTTAAACCCACTATCCAGTTTTTGGACCAAAGGAATGTTTCTGGAGAAATAATAGCGAGACGTAATACTAACTGCAGGGGTTGTTCTAAGCACTTCACATTTATAACTCCTTTCATCCTCGTTACAAACCTGTGAGGTAGGTAACAGGGTCATCAGCTCATCCCTGTTTGCTTAGGACTTTCTTGATTTCAGCACTGAAAGTCCTGTCACAGACAAAACGGGGATGGTTTGTCACTTCAGGGAGGTACTGTTCCCTATAAAAGATAATGGAGGCCGAGAGAAGCACAGTGACTTGCTCAAGATCATATCATTAGCAAGTGCAGAGCCAGGATTAAAGCCAGGTGGTCCTACTCCAGAGCCTGCACATAACCAATAATAATATATAAATGTCATTTGTTGAGGACAGGGGAAACTTAAGGATGGACCAATAACAATGGTGATAATATCATCCCAAAGACATTTGAGCCAGGAAATCAGAAAAGGGAAGAAGTTACCGGGAAACTGTGTTAGTCAGGCCCTTTGCTGACATTGTTTCACTGAACTCTCACAACCCCGAGTGTTAGGGGTATTATTCCTGTTTTGAGGATGAAGAAACGAAACTCAGGAAAGGTGAGTCTTGCTTACAATCATAGAGGTGGATTTCAACTAACTCTTGCTGTTTCTGAAGTCAATGATATTTCATTGCATCTGTCTACTTTTAACAAGAACTAACATTTATGGAGCACTTTATAGTCTACAAA
This sequence comes from Rhinopithecus bieti, assembly GCF_001698545.2. NCBI lineage: Eukaryota > Metazoa > Chordata > Mammalia > Primates > Cercopithecidae > Rhinopithecus > Rhinopithecus bieti. Next base: position 2,138 of record NW_016906247.1, on the reverse strand, counting down.
GCCCTGTCACATGCAACAACTCCTTTCATCCTCAGGAGCCCACCTGAGGTGAGCATAGCAGTAATAACATTTTCACTTACACATGAAGGCACTGAGGATCTGAGAGGCTGTGTGTTCTCTGAGGTCACAAGGATATCATGTGGCTGAATTGAGACTAGAAACCAGGTTTTCTGAAAAGTTAAGATTCCTTTATTCTTTCTTCCTAACCTTATTAGAATATATCCTGTAGGATATGAGTGAGCAACGGGGCAATACAGTGGATAGTGAACTCTACTTCCAGGAATAAAAGAATGATAGAAGTCGCAGACGAGGAGGCAATTAACCATGGGAAATTCTAAACAGGCAAATAGGAGCAAAGGGGAAGAGGCCTTGACTTTTGACAATTTGGCAAAGATCAGAACAAATAGTACACACTGTGTAAAAAAATATCCTTTGTCTCAAGCTCATTCATTCGTTCAATAAATTCTTAAAGAATGCTTAACATGTGTGAAGCAAGGCGGGGTCCAAGAGTGAGAAATATGGATGCAGACTAGCTAGACACACTGAGCGCACGGTGTGGTGAGGAAGCAGTACCACTGCTTTTCATGCCAATCTTGGCTCTTCCCACACTGGCTAGAGGTGGGGACAGCTAGTTTGTGTAGCTAGTTTGCCAGTTCGTGGTGTAAATTCTCCCACCTGTGGCTGATTGTAAGCTATCAAGGTGATGGGAATTGGCTCATAAAATTCCTGAAAATTTAATAATCAGTTCTCCAAGCTCAGCACACTGCTGAAACCATCCCCTATTCCACTCACCTTACCCTCCTCACATAGTTAACAGTGGAAATTATTATTTCTTACAAGTTCTAAAGGATTTCAGGAACTGTTTCCAGTACTAACAGGGGAACATCAAAGCTGAGAAACTGCACAGCAGTTTGAGTTTCAGCCCAGAGTGACGGAAGTCAGGGCAACAGAATTCAGTAATACTCCAAAGCATATCTGTTGAGTCTTGCAAGAAGACAAGCTGAAGCAAATTTAGAGCCTACTGAAGATCTAGAAGTATGCATCCCCACTCCAAGAGATGGACCACTTCAGTAAGCCCAAGTTTTATCACATGAGATTCTTACCTGGGAGACAAAGCACGGTGATCCATGAATGGACCACGCTGGTCTGCATTTGGCTGAAAATACATCCTTAATATTGTCAATAAGTAGACCTGACAGAGAGCAGGGGCTGGGTTCAGAAAGTGAGAAACTTGTAGGGAGAGAATGCAAGTGAGGGCCCAGAAGGCAGAGTGGGGAGAACACCAAAGCCTCATGAATCTTACTTCATAATTTTGCCTGAGGTTGGTGAAATATGTGCATGTTGAGCTATCAACAGAGATAAAGGGGTAATGATAATAACTGCTGGCCAAAAAATAAAGTAAGGTAACGTGGAAGGATTTCTAGTCTCCTATCTTTTCTAATAACCTTGCAAAAGACATTTGACAGCAAATAAGAGTTTACAGCTGTATAACTTCCCATAGAGATTAAAGGCTAGGCTTGGCAATACTCTGCAGTACTTAGCAGCATGTGTGAAATTACTCATGGAAATGCTTCTCATTTTGTGCATTTTATTTGTTTTTTTAACCATAGTATGAGACTGAATTCTTTCTAGATGCAATAAAATGAACCACCAGATTGTTTTCAGGGATAGCGCAAAAGTCTCTACACATTTAAGTAAAAAACATTAAAAGTGATGTTTGGTACTACGTTAAAGTTCCTGAAGACCTGCTCAATTGGAAATTGTTTATGTGATGCTTGAAGGCATTTAATAATCAGAAAATGTTGCAAATTCGTAATGAGAAATTGGTCAAATGAGTTGGTGGTGATAATATATTAATTCTTTCATTAATACAAAATAGATAAATAAAACAGTACAAGATCTTTGCTTGTTAAATGAATGACAAAATCCGACAACCTAGATGAGATGGCACTTAGCCTCAAGGATGATCCCATATCCGCTGCTATTCACACAGATGAAAAGATGATGGTAAAGGAGAGAAAGCACAAAATTCAAATATAGTGTTTATCATCATCTATTTGCCAATAACACTCACATAATGTTTGACTGGTTAAACAGCGTAACTAACATATGCATAAAGGCTCTTCAGAAACAATACA
>NW_016906246.1:0-581 GCF_001698545.2 Rhinopithecus bieti | reverse complement strand
CAGGTGTGAGCCTCTGCACCTGGCCTAATCTTTTCATCCTGTCTATAAACAAGCATTGTACTGACGGTGGACACATTGCCCCTCTTACTTTCGGGAATGTCCTGCTTTGTCTATCGAGTGGTCCTTTTACCACTTTACTTTCCTAATAAACTTGCTTTCACTTTGCATTGTGGACTCTCCCTAAATTCTTATGCAAGATCCAAGAACCCTCTCTTGGGGTCTGGATTGGGATCCCTTTCCTGTAACAGGGGCAGACTTTTCTCTTTCTCTTCTGATGTTTTACTAGCTCAGTGTTAGAACTGCTGCCCCAGCTGTGAAGGACACTGAGCATTAACTAACGCAGGGACTCCCACCCCTCACACACAAAGATGAAAAGAAGTATCAAGGAAGAAGAGGAGGAAGAGATTCCGGAGCTAAGGCAGGAGGCCAAATTCAAATGAGAGTTTACAATTCAGTGCACAGATTCCAGACTGAAGAACCCAGGCCCCTGCTAAAGCCATAATTCCTCCTCAAACTTCCAGAGAGCCAGTCTCTGGGAGCCAATGCCAGACACAGAAAGTACCATGCAATGAGGGAATGAA
>NW_016906245.1:0-1334 GCF_001698545.2 Rhinopithecus bieti | reverse complement strand
AAATCCTTGTTAACCCTTTGTCCCATTGATCCATCTAATATTGACAGTGGGGTCTTAAAGTCTGCCATTATTATTGTGTGGGGTCTAGGTCTCTTTGTAGGTCTCGAGGATTTGCTTTATGAATCTGGGTGCTCCTGTATTGGGTGCATATATATTTAGGATAGTTAGCTCTTCTTGTTGAATTGATCCCTTTATCATTATGTAATGGCCTTCTTTGTCTCTTTTGATCTTTGTTGGTTTAAAGTCTGTTTTATCAAAGACCAGGATTGTAACACCTGCTTTTTTTTGTTTTCCATTTGCTTGGTAGATCTTCCTCCATCCCTTTATTTTGAGCCTATGTGTGTCTCTGCATGTGAGATGAGTCTCCTGAATACAGCACACTGATGGGTCTTGACTCTTTATCCAATTTACCATCTGTGTCATTTAATTGGGGCATTTAGCCCATTTACATTAAAGGTTAATATTGTTATGTGTGAATTTGATCCTGTCATTACTATGTTAGCTGGTTATTTTGCCCATTAATTGATGTAGTTTCTTCATAGTGTCAAAGGTCTTTACAATTTGGCATGTTTTGCAGTGGCTGGTAGTGGTTGTTCCTTTCCATATTTTATTTATTTTATTTATTTTTTGAGACGGAGTCTCGCTCTGTCGCCCAGGCTGGAGTGCAGTGGCCGGATCTCAGCTCACTGCAAGCTCCGGCTCCCAGGTTTACACCATTCTCCCGCCTCAGCCTCCTGAGTAGCTGGGACTACAGACGCCCGCCACCTTGCCCGGCTAGTTTTTTGTATTTTTTTTAGTAGAGACAGGGTTTCACTGTGTTAGCCAGGATGGTCTCAATCTCCTGACCTCGTGATCCACCCGTCTTGGCCTCCCAAATTGCTGGGATTACAGGCTTGAGCCACCACACCCGGCTTCCTTTCCATATTTAAGTGCTTCCTTCAGGAGCTCTTGTGAGACACACCTGGTGGTGACAGAATCTCCCTGCATTTGGTTGTCTGTAAAGGATTTTATTTCTCCTTCACTTATGAAGCTTAGTTTGGCTGGATATGAGATTCTGGATTGAAAATTCTTTTCTTTAAGAATGTTGAATATTGGTCCCCACTCTCTTTTGGCTTGTAGGGTTTCTGCCGAGAGATCCGCTGTTAGTCTATTGGGCTTCCCTTTGTAGGTAACTCGACCTTTCTCTCTGGCTGCCCTTAACATTTTTTTCTTCATTTCAATCTTGGTGAATCTGTCAATTATGTGTCTTGGGGTTGCTCCACTCAAGGAGTATATTTGTGGTGTTCTCTGTATTTCCTGAATTTGAATGTTGGCCTGCCTTGCTAGACTGAGAA
>NW_016906244.1:0-578 GCF_001698545.2 Rhinopithecus bieti | reverse complement strand
TTTTGCAACCCAGCCCCTTATTTCCTTTCCCGCTTTTCTGGAGGGCAAGAGCCCCAAAATCCTTCTCTCTGTGTCTCTACTCTCTCTTTTCTCTGGGCTTGCCTCCTCCACTATGGGCAACTTTCCACCTTCCATTCCTCCTTCTTCTCCATTAACCTATGTTCTCGAGAACTTAAAATTCTTGAACTCAAACCTGACCTAAAACCTAAATGCCTTATTTTCTTCTGCAATGCCGCTTGACCCCAATACAAATTCTACAGTAGTTCCAAATAGCCAGAAAATGGCACTTTCGATTTTCCATCCTACAGGATCTAAATAATTCTTGTCATAAAATGGGTAAACAGTCTGTGGTGCCTGACGTCCAGGCATTCTTTTACATATCGATCCCTCCTTAGTCTCTGTTTCCAATGCAACTTGTCCCAAATCTTCCTTCCTTCTTTCCCTCCTACCTTTACCCTCAGTCCCAACCCCAAGCATCGATGAGTCTTTCCAGTCTTCCTTTTCTATGGACCCATCTGACCTCTCCCCTCCTCACCAGGCCAACCTAGGTCCCAATTTTCCTCAGCCTCCTGTAATTC
>NW_016906243.1:0-338 GCF_001698545.2 Rhinopithecus bieti | reverse complement strand
TCTAAGAACTTGCTTTATGAATCTGGGTGCTCCTGTATTGGCTGCATATGTATTTACAATAGTTAGATCTTTATGTCACATTGATCCCTTTACCATTATGTAATGGCCTTCTTTGTCTCTTTTGATCTTTGTTGGTTTAAAGTCTGTTTTATCAGAGACTAGGATTGCAACCCTTGCTTTTTTTTTTTTTTTTTTTTTTTTTTTTTCCTTTTTGCTTTCCATTTGCTTGGTAGATCTTTCTCCATCCCTGTATTTTGAGCCTATGTGTGTCTCTGCACATGAGATGGGTCTCCTGAATACAGCACACTGATGGGTCTTGATTGTTTATCCAAGTTGCC
>NW_016906242.1:0-1333 GCF_001698545.2 Rhinopithecus bieti | reverse complement strand
TGCCCCAATTAAAAGATACAGACCGGCAATTGGATAAAGAGTCAAGACCCATCAGCATGCTGTATTCAGGAGACCCATGTCACGTGCAAAGATGCATATAGACTCAAAATAAAGGGATGGAGGAAGATCTACCAAGCAAACGCAAAGCAAAGAAGAGCAGGGGTTGCAATCCTGGTCTCTGATAAAATAAACTTTAAACCAACAAAGATCAAAAGAGACAAAGGCCATTACATAATGGTAAAGGGATCAATTCAACAAGAAGAGCTAAGTATCCTAAATATATATGCACCCAATACAGGAGCACCCAGATTCATAAAGCAAGTTCTTAGAGACCTACAAAAGACTTAGACTCCCACACAATAATAATGGGAGACTTTTAACACCTCACTGTCAATATTAGACAGATCGAGACAGAAAATTAACAGGATATCCAGGACTTGAACTCAGCTCTGGACCAAGCGAACCTAATAGACATCTACAGAACTTCCCACCCCAAATCAACAGAATATACATTTTCTCAGCACCGCATCGCACTTATTTATTCTAAAATTGACCACATAATTCAAACTAGAACACCCCTCAGCAAATGTAAAAGAACAGAAACCACAAGAAACTGTCTCTCAGACCACAGTGCAATCAAATTAGAACTCAGGATTAAGAAACTCACTCAAAACTGTGTAACTACAAGGAAACTGAACAACCTGCTCCTGAATGACTACTGGGTAGAAGGCAGAAATAAAGATTTTCTTTGAAACCAATGAGAACAAAGACATAACGTACCAGAATCTCTGGGACACATTTAAAGCAGTGTGCTCTCATAAGAGAAAGCAGGAAAGATCTTAAATTGACACCTAACATCACAATTAAAAGAACTAGAGAAGCAAGAGCAAACACATTCAAAAGCTAGCAGAAGGCAAGAAATAACTAAGATCAGAGCAGAACTGAAGGAGATAGAGACACAAAAAACCCTTCAAAAAATCAATGAATCCAGGAGCTGGGTTTTGAAAAGATCAACAAAATAGACCGCTAGCAAGACTAATAAAAAAGAGAGGAGAATCAAATAGACGCAATAACAAATGATAAAGGGGATATCACCACCAATCCCACAGAAATACAAACTACCATCAGAGAATACTATAGACACCTCTATGAAAATAAACTAGAAAATCTAGAAGAAATGGATAAATTCCTGTACTCATACACCCTCCCAAGACTAAACCAGGAAGAAGTTGAATCTCTGAATCTCTGAATATTCAAACAGGTTCTGAAATTGAGGCAATAATTAATTGCTTACCAACCAAAACAAGTCCAGGACCAGACAGATTCACAGGTG
>NW_016906241.1:0-1851 GCF_001698545.2 Rhinopithecus bieti | reverse complement strand
TTTTGTGAGCACAAATTGTGAGTTTTATTTAACTGCAAGTGATGCAACCTATGTAACACATTCTTTTCTCATCTGTGTTCTTTAACTGCTAATATTACCTTTACAGAGACAAACGTTATAAAATGTACCTGATTGGTAATTTATTAACTCTATCTGTCAAGTGATAATATTCTGTAGGCAGCCTTTGAAATGATGTTTTGAGAATTTATTTACAACCACTGAACACAGATGGTTTTGTAAAACTGACAATTACAGGCTCCTTAAACTCACAACATACATATATTTTAATATTTAAATAGCCTGTTTTCTTCAAAAGTAATTTTCTACTGCTTTTCATAAAATATAAAAAAGACAACATTTATAGTTTTAAAACCTATATTTAACCCAAATCAGATTTTTTCTACAAATGATACCTCTTTCCAAAAGTTAAAAGACATCACAGAATACTGTGATGTTAAACCAAAGACTCATCACAATAACAGCATTTTACTTTTAAGAAATATTGTGCAGTATTTCCTTTTGACCTTTCATGCTAGATTTCAACTATGTATATCCTATGTAAACACACCAGATTAATCCTAGTCATTCATATATATGCAGTAGACTGTCATATATATGACCAGTTACCATACAAACTGTCACACCATGTTTTCAAAATAGCAAAGGCAATCTTTATGAAAGCTTAAAAAAAGCTTTTAATAAAAGGCGACCAACATTGCCCTAATTTTCAGTAAAATTACCTCTTCTTCCTACCTTTCCCCTGCTTTGAATGGTACCTTTTATTGCATGTTAATACACAAAGATATTTCTAGCACTTCTACTTGAGTTAGCCTCTTACATGGCTGCTTTCTTTTCTGATACACTGACTTTTGTCAGAAGGCACCAATATTAGACTCCTAAGTAGTTTCAAATGTTTTGTCCCTTTTAGGTTCTTCTAGAATGATTTTCCTCAGAAAAGGATAACTTGAAAACTTAAGGAACCAGAAGAAAATGAATGATATAACACAGCAATCTGAAACTTAACAGCATTCAAAACTATAAATATATTAATAGGCTCCTTGAACATACCACTTAGGACAAAAGTCAGATAACTTTCTGAACATAAATGTAAAATAGAGCACATTTATTAACGGTAGGAAAACTAAGCTTACAGTAACAACATATTATATCTTACATAACACACAGCCAAAAGCATTAGGAATTCACTGCCAGATGTCCTGATGCACCATCCTGAAAATATGTCTGATACATACCACCAACATATATAACAAAGTATGGCATTTATTTCACAGAGAGAAAAGATAGTTTCATCACACAAACAGATTTGCAGATTTCAGCTTTAAGTTCTAGAGATATATTTTAAAGATAAAAAAGAAAACAAGATTCACCCTTCAAATAAAAAAGTCTCTCTCTATAAGCCATTATTAATACTCTTTATGCTCTTACAATGTAAAACATTGAGAAACTTTTGAATTCTAGAAATGTTTACCAGTTAACCTACTTGGCCTTAACATATTCTAAATTCCCTTTCAAGAATCACATTAATGTTTTCAGTCCATCGGTCCAATATGCATGGAGCAACTCTATTTCTTTTCTTCTTCTTTGGTGGTTCATCGTCAGAGCTGCTATCTGTGCTGGTGCTGCTGCTACTGGAAGAACTGGAATCTGAGTCTGAATCAGAGGAGGAGGAAGAGGTTGTGGAGGAGGCTGAGGATGAGGAGCTAGAGGAGCTTTCATCAGTGTCACTGTCCTCTGAGGAGGAAGAGGTAGATGTTTCTTCACTCTCTGATGAAGAATCACTGGCAGAACTGTCACTGCTACTGCTACTGGAACTGGTTACACTCTTAGACC
>NW_016906240.1:0-580 GCF_001698545.2 Rhinopithecus bieti | reverse complement strand
GCTGTCCCCAGATGGGGCCGCCCCTGGCTGGCCTGGCTCACTCTGTGTCACAGATATTCCCACAGAGACCCCAGCGAGACCTGCAGAACATTACAGCAAAATGAAGGAGAGCCAGAGGAAGAGGCAGATGTGCTGGCCTGTAAACAGTCTGATTTCCAATGTAAACCAGATTCAGGCCACGACATCAGGTAAACATCTGCATCACAGCCCTGGGCCCCACCGCCCGGGAGGCCCCGGGGTCCACACGGCCGACTCTGGGACCCGTCACAGTGACCGCTGAGACATTTCGTAATTAGGCAGAATTGATCCTTGCATTCCTTCCCTAAATCCCACATCTCTGCAATTTCACTTCTTCTCAAAATGAAAACATTTGGCAATTAGCTGATCCAAGTGAAAAGGTAGAGAATGTGCTCTCAACTGGAAAATGCCAATTAAGGAAGCAGCTCTGACTTCCCACCCGCCCTGGCTAAGCTGGGAGCTTATCTTCCCGGAGAGGAATCTGCTGGGATAAGGGGCTTGGGAAACACCGAGGGCAGGGCTGCCTCCTCAGCTTCCTCTGAGAACGGATCAGCCACGGCCT
>NW_016906239.1:0-289 GCF_001698545.2 Rhinopithecus bieti | reverse complement strand
TGTGTGTGCATGTGGAGGCACGACAGCCTAGAGAGATGCCAACACTGCCCAGCACTGTAAGATGTTCTCAGTGATGGCGAAAGGCAGGGTAGCAACACAGTGGACTTTGGGGTGGTCCTTCATGTGAAACACACGTAGGGGAGTCACAGGCTTCTGGCTGCGGTGGTGGTGTCAGTTCTCAGCTGCTGTTCAAAAGCAGAGAATAATCAGGGACATGTCCCATTGTATTTACAGATATGATTGGACCCAATGGGGAGGCTCATGCCTGTAATCCCAGCACTTTCGGAGG
>NW_016906238.1:0-245 GCF_001698545.2 Rhinopithecus bieti | reverse complement strand
GGGGGTTCCTTTTTTTTTTTTTTTTTTTTTTTTTTTTTTTTTTTTTTTTTTTTGAGAGTCTGCATTTCTTTCTTTTTTTTTTTTTTTTTATTATACTTTAAGTTCTAGGGTACATGTGCATAATGTGCAGGTTTGTTACATATGTATATTTGTGCCATGTTGGTGTGCTGCACCCATCAACTTGTCAGCACCCATCAATTCATCATTTATATCATGTATAACTCCCCAATGCAATCATTCCCCCT
>NW_016906237.1:0-831 GCF_001698545.2 Rhinopithecus bieti | reverse complement strand
AATGAGTTAGGGAGGATTTCATTTTTCTATTGATTGGAATAGTTCAGAAGGAATGTTACCAACTCCTCTTTGTACTTCTGGTAGAATTTGACTATGAATCCGTCTGGTCTGGACTTTTTTTGGTTGGTAGGCTATTGATTATTGCCTCAATTTCAGAGCCTGTTATTGGTCTATTCAGCAATTCAACTTCTTCCTGGTTTAGTCTTGGGAGGGTGTTTGTGTCCAGGAATTTATCCATTTCTTCTAGATTTTCTAGTTTATTTGCATAGAGGTGTTCATTGTATTATCTGATGATAGTTTGTATTTCTGTGGGATCAGTGGTGATATCCCCTATATCATCTTTTATTGAGTCTACTTGATTCTTCTCTTTTCTTCTTTATTAATCTTGCTAGCAGTCTATCAATTTTGTTGATCTTTTCAAAAAATCAGCTCCTGCATTCACTGATTTTTTGAGGAGATTTTGTGTCTCTATCTCCTTCAGTTCTGCTCTGATCTTAGTTATTTCTTGCCTTCTGCTAGCTTTTGAATATGTTTGCTCTTGCTTCTCTAGTTCTTTTAATTGTGATGTTAGAGTGTCAATTTTAGATCTTTCCTGCTTTTCTTGTGGGCACATAGTGCTGTACGTTTCCCTCTACACACTGCTTTAAATGTGTCCCAGAGATTCTGGTATGTTGTGTCTTTGTTCTCATTGGTTTCAAAGAACATCTTTATTTCTGCCTTCATTTTGCTGTTTTACCCAGGAGCAGGTTGTTCAGCTTCCATGTAGTTGTGCAGTTCTCAGTGAGTTTATTTATCTTGAGTTCTAATTTGATTGCACTGTGGTCTGAGAGA
>NW_016906236.1:0-336 GCF_001698545.2 Rhinopithecus bieti | reverse complement strand
GGCGCAGCTAAAAAACAACAGAGAAAGCAGCAGAGGCCTGTGCAGACCCGAACGACTCTGTCTGACAGCTTTGAAGAGAGCAGTGGATCTCCCAACATGGAGGTTGAGATCTGAGAAGGGACAGACTGCCTGCTCAAGTGGGTCCCTGACCCCTGAGTAGCCTAACTGGGAGACATCCCCACTAGGGGCAGTCTGACACCCCACACCTCACAGGGTGGAGTACACCCCTGAGAGGAAGCTTCCAAAGTAAGAATCAGACAGGTACACTCGCTGTTCAGCAATATTCTATCTTATGCAACCTCTGCTGCTGATACCCAGGCAAACAGGGTCTGGAGT
>NW_016906235.1:0-583 GCF_001698545.2 Rhinopithecus bieti | reverse complement strand
AAACTAGTTCAACCATTGTGGAAGACAGTGTGACGATTCCTCAAAGATCTAGAAACTAGAAATGCCATTTGACCCAGCCATCCCATTACCGTGTATATACCCAAAGGATGATAAATTATGCTGCTATAAAGACACATGCTCATGTATGTTTATTGCAGCACTGTTCCCAAGAGCAAAGACTTGGAATCAACCCAAATGCCCATCAATGACAGACTGGATGAAGAAAATGTGGCACATATACACCATGGAATACTATGCAGCCATAAAAAAGGATGAGTTCATGTCCTTTGTAGGGACATGGATGCAGCTGGAAACCATCATTCTCAGCAAACTATCGCAGGAACAGAAAACCAAATACCACATGTTCTCACTCATAGGTGCGAACTGAACAATGAGAACACTTGGACACAGGAAGGGGAACATCACACACCGGGGCCTGTCTTGGGGTGGGGGGAGGGGAGAGGGATAGCATTAGGAGATATACCTAATGTAAATGACGAGTTAATGGGTGCAGGACAAATGATTTTGTCATTTGTAGACAGATGAAGTGAACACACCTTGAGACTAGCTTGAGGTGAGTGGG
>NW_016906234.1:0-385 GCF_001698545.2 Rhinopithecus bieti | reverse complement strand
CACCTTTCTCTTAATCTCAAGTACCCAGGGACTCGTACACTGCCCAAAGTTCTCAGGGACCTCTGCCTAGGAAAGCTAGGTATTGTCCAAGGTTTCTCCCCATGTGATAGTCTGAAATATGGCCTCGTGGGAAGGGAAAGACCTGATCGTCCCCCAGCCTGACACCTGTGAAGGGTCTGTGCTGAGGAGGACTAGTGTACAAGAGGAAAGAAGGCCTCTTGGCAGTTGAGATAGAGAAAAGCATCTGTCTCCTGCCCGTCCCTGGGCAATGGAACATCTCGGTGTAAAACTGGATTGTATGTTCTATTTACTGAGAAAGGAGAAAACCGCCTTAGGGCTGAAGGTGGGATGTGCTAGCAGCAATGCTGCTCTTTATGCACTAAAA
>NW_016906233.1:0-243 GCF_001698545.2 Rhinopithecus bieti | reverse complement strand
GAGGTGAGCAGATCACCTGAGGCTGGGAGTTTGAGACCAGCCTGACCAACATGGAGAAACCCCATCTCTACTAAAAATACAAAATTAGCTGGGCATGGTGGCACATGCCTGTAATCCCAGCTACTTGGGAGGCTGAGGCAGGAGAATCACTTGAACTCAGGAGGTGGAGGTTGCAGTGAGCCAAGAGAGCGCCGCTACACACTCCAGTTTGGGCGACAGCGTCACTCTGTCTCAAAAAAAAAA
>NW_016906232.1:0-337 GCF_001698545.2 Rhinopithecus bieti | reverse complement strand
AACTTAAAATCACATTTTAATGCCTATATAACACAAATGATAGAGAAATAACACACTTAACATACAAATATCTCTTGTAAATTGATGAGAAAACCATGTGATCCAATAGAAAATAAATGAAGGATTTAAACAGGCACAACATAAAAGAGGAAATTCAGATGACCAATAAACATGTGAATGTGTGTTCTAACCCTCTTTAATAGCTAGAGAGATGGAAATTATATAGCAAGATAGCAAACTTTCATACATCACTTGGGCCAAAATTGAAAATACTGTAATGTCCAGTATCTACATAGTTTCAGGGAAATGGCATTTTCATACATTGCTGGGAGAAATA
>NW_016906231.1:0-239 GCF_001698545.2 Rhinopithecus bieti | reverse complement strand
AGGCCGAGGCGGGCGGATCACGAGGTCAGGAGATCGAGACCATCCTGGTCTACACGGTGAAACCCCGTCTCTACTAAAAAATACAAAAAACTAGCCGGGCGAGATGGCGGGCGCCTGTAGTCCCAGCTACTCGGGAGGCTGAGGCAGGAGAATGGCGTGAACCCGGGAGGCGGAGGTTGCAGTGAGCTGAGATCCGGCCACTGCACTCCAGCCTGGGCGACAGAGCGAGACTCCGTCTC
>NW_016906230.1:0-337 GCF_001698545.2 Rhinopithecus bieti | reverse complement strand
AACAAAAGCCAAAATAGACAAATGGGATCTAATTAAACTAAAGAGCTTCTGCATGGCAAAAGAAACTATCATCAGAGTGAACAGGCAACCTACAGAATGGGAGAAAATTTTGCAATCTACCCATCTGACAAAGGGCTAATATCCAGAATCTACAAAGAACTTAAACACAAGAAAGAAAAAACCCCATCAAAAGTGGGCAAAGGATATGAACAGACACTTCTCAAAAGAAGACATTTATGCAGCCAACAGACATATGAAAAAATGCTCATCATCACTAGTCATCAGAGAAATGCAAATCAAAACCACAGTGAGATACCATCTCACGCCAGTTAGAATG
>NW_016906229.1:0-777 GCF_001698545.2 Rhinopithecus bieti | reverse complement strand
ATTCAAGATGGATTAAAGACTTAAATGTAAGACCTAACACCATAAAACCCTATTAGAAAACCTAGGGAATACCATTCAGGACACAGACATTGGCAAAGACTTCATGACTAAAACACCAAAAGCAATGGCAACAAAAGCCAAAATAGACAAATGGGATCTAATTAAACTAAAGAGCTCTGCACAGCAAAAGAAACTATCATCAGAGTGAACAGGCAATCTACAGAATAGGAGAAAATGTTTGCCATCTACCCATGTGACAAAGGGTTAATATTCAGAATCTAGAAAGAACTTAAATTCACAAGAAAAAAATAACCCCATCAAAAGTGGGCAAAGGATATGAACAGACACTTCTCAAAAGATGACATTTATGCAGTCAAGAGACACACGAAAAAATGGTTATCATCACTGGTCATCAGATAAATGCAAATCAAAACCACAATGAGATACCATCTCACGCCAGTTAGAATGGCAATCATTAAAAGTCAGGAAACAACAGATGCTGGTGAGGATGTGGAGAAATAGGAACTCTTTTATACTGTCGGTGGGAATGTAAATTAGTTCAACCATTGTGGAAGACTGTGGCAATTCCTCAAGGATCTAGAACTAGAAATACCATTTGACCCAGCAATCCCATTTCTGGGTATATGCCCAAAGGATTATAAAGTATCATGCTACTATAAAGACACATGCACACGTATGGTTATTGCGGCACTATTTGCAATAGCAAAGACTCGGAATCAACCCAAATATCCATCAATGACAGACTGGATTAAGAAA
>NW_016906228.1:0-1791 GCF_001698545.2 Rhinopithecus bieti | reverse complement strand
TCCCACCAACAGTGTAAAAGCCTTCCTATGTCTCCACATCCTCTTTAGCATCTATTTTTTCCTGACTTTTAATTGTTGTCATTCTAACTGGCGTGAGATGGTATCTCATTTTAGTTTTGATGTGCATTTCTCTAATGACTCGTGATGATGAACTTTTTTCCATATGTTTGGGGCTGCATTAATGTCTTCTTTTGAGAAATATCTGTTCATATCGTTCAACCACTTTTGATGGGATTGTTTGTTTTTTTCTTGTAAATTTGTTTAAGTTCCTTGTAGATTCTGGATATCAGCGCTTTGTCAGACGGATAGATTGCAAAAGTCTTCTCCCATTCTGTAGGTTGCCTCTTCACTCTGATGATAGCTTCTTTTGCTCTGCGGAAGCTCTTTAGTTTAATTAGATCCTATTTGTCAATTTTGGCATTTGTTGCCATTGCTTTTGGTGTTTTAGTCATTAAGTCTTTGCCCATGCCTATGTTATAAATGGTATTGCCTAGGTTTTCTTCTAGGGTTTTATGATTTTATGTCTTATGTTTAAATCTTTAATTCATCTTGAGGTAATTTTGTATAAGATGTAAGGAAGGGGTTCCGTTTCAGTTTTCTACATATGGCTAGCCAATTTTCCCAACGCCATTTATTAAATAGGGAATCCTTTCCCGATTTCTTGTTTTGTTAGGTTTGTCAAAGATCAGATGGTTGAAGATGTGTGGTGTTATTTCTGAGGCCTCTGTTCTGTTCCATTGGTCTGTATTTCTGTTTTGGTACTAGTATAATGCTGTTTTGGTTACTGTATCCTTGTAGTATAGTTTGAAGTCAGGTAATGCGATGCCTCCAGCATTGTTCTTTTGCTTAGGATTGTCTTGGCTATACGGGCTCTTTTTTAGTTCCATATGAAATTTAAAGTAATTTTTTTTTTTCTAATTATGTGAAGAAAGTCAATGGTAGCTTGATGGGGAGAACATCAAATCTATAAATTACTTTGGGCACTATGGCCATTTTGATGATACTGGTTCTTCCTATCCATGAGAATGGAATGCTTTTCCATTTGTTTGTGCTCTCTCTTACTTCCTTGAGCAGTGGTTTGTAGTTCTCCTTGAAGTGGTCCTTCACATCTCTTATAAATTGTATTCATAAGTATTTTATTCTCTTTGTAGCAATTGTGAATGGGAGTTCACTCATGATTTGGCTCTCTGTCTGTTATTGGTGTATAAAATGCTCATGATTTTGCACATTGATTTTGTATCCCGAGACTTTGCTGAAGTTGCTTATCAGCTTAAGGAGTTTTGGGGCTGAGACGATGGGGTTTTCTAAGTATACATCATGTCATCTGCAATCAAAGACAATTTGACTTCCTCTCTTTCTATTTGAATACTCTTTATTTCTTTCTCTTGCCTGATTGCCCTGGCCTGAACTTCTAATACTATGTTGAATAGGAGTGGTGAGAGAGGGCATCCTTGTCTTGTGCTGGTTTTCAAAGGGAATGCTTCCAGCTTTTGCCCATTCAGTATGATATTGGCTGTGGGTTTGTCATAAATAGCTCTTATTATTTTGAGATATGTTCCATCAATATCTAGTTTATTGAGAGTTTTAGCACGAAGGGGTGTTGAATTTTATCAAAGGTCCTTTCTGCATCTGTTGAGATAATCATGTGGCTCCTGTCATTGGTTTTGTTTATGTGATGGATTGTATTTATTGATTTGCATATGTTGAACCTGCCTGCATCCCAGGGATGAAACCAACTTGATCCTGGTGGATAAGCTTTTCAATGTGCTGCTGGATTCGGTTTGCCAGTAT
>NW_016906227.1:0-1331 GCF_001698545.2 Rhinopithecus bieti | reverse complement strand
TTTTTTGAAAAAATTAACAAAATGGATAGACAGCTAGCCAGACTAATAAAGAAGAAAACAGAGAAGAATCAAACAGACACAATAAAAAATGATAAAGGGGATATCACTACTGATCCCACAGAAATACAGACTACCATCAGAGAATACTATAAACACCTCTATGCAAATAAACTACAAAATCTAGAAGAAATGGATAAATTCGTCTCCCAAGACTAAACCAGGAAAAGTTGAATCTCTGAATAGACTAATAATAAGTTCTGAAATTGAGGTAGTAATTAATAGCCTACCAACCAAAAAAAGTCAAGGACCAGACAAATTCTACCAGCGGTACAAAGAGGAGCTGGTACCATTACTTCTGAAAGTATTCCAAACAATAGAAAAGAGGGACTCCTCCCTAACTCGTTTTATGAGGCCAGCATCATGCTGATACCAAAACCTGGCAGAGACACAACAACAAAAAAGGAAATTTCAGGCCAATATCCCTGATGAACATAGATGTGAAAATCCTCAGTAAAATACTGGCAAACCAAATCCAGCAGTACATCAAAAGCTTATCCACTGCAATCACGTCAGCTTCATCCCTAGGATGCAAGGCTGGTTCAACATATGCAAATCAATAAATGTAATCCATCACATAAATGGAACCAATGACAAAACCACATGATTATCTTAATAGATGCAGAAAAGGTCTTCCATAAAATTCAACACCACTTCATGCCAAAACTGTCAATAAACTAGGAATTGATGGAACATATCTCAAAATAATAAGAGCTATTTATGACAAACCCACAGCCAATATCATACTGATTGGGCAAAAGCTGGAAGCCATCCCTTTGAAAACTGGCACAAGACAAGGATGCCATCTCTCACCACTCCAATTCAGCATAGTGTTGGAAATTTTGGCCAGGGCAATCAGGCAAGAGAAAGAAATAAAGGTATTCAAATAGGAAGAGAGGAAGTCAAATTGTCCCTGTTTGCAGATGACATGATTGTATATTTAGAAAACCCCATCTTCTCAGCCCAAAATCTCCTTAAGCTGATAAGCAACTTCAGCAAAGTCTCAGGGTAGAAAATCAATGTGCAAAATCATAAGAATTCCTATACACCAATAATAGACAGAGAGCCAAATCATGAGTGAATTCCCATTCATAATTGCTACAAAGAGAATAAAATAACTAGGAATACAACTTACAAGTGATGTGAAGGACCTCCTCAAAGAGAACTACAAATCACTGCTCGAGGAAATAAGAGAGGGCAGAAACAAATGGGAAAACATTCCGTGCTCATGGACAGGAAGAATTAATATCGCGAAAATGGCCATACTGTAGAAA
>NW_016906226.1:0-378 GCF_001698545.2 Rhinopithecus bieti | reverse complement strand
TTTTTTTTTTTGAGACGGAGTCTCACTCTGTCGCCCAGGCTGGAGTGCAGTGGCCGGATCTCAGCTCACTGCAAGCTCTGCCTCCCAGGTTCACACCATTCTCCTGGCTCAGCCTCCCGAGTAGCTGGGACTACAGGCGCCTGCCACCTCGCCTGGCTAGTTTTTGTATTTTTTAGTAGAGACGGGGTTTCACCGTGTTCGCCAGGATGGTCTCGATCTCCTGACCTCGTGATCCACCCGTCTCGGCCTCCCAAAGTGCTGGGATTACAGGCTTGAGCCACCGCGCCCGGCCTGGCCTTTACTTTTCTATCTGTACAAGGGATCTAAAGGCCCGTGATTCTAGGCCATGACAGCTCTTCATACACACATACGCAAACA
>NW_016906225.1:0-496 GCF_001698545.2 Rhinopithecus bieti | reverse complement strand
TCTGCCGATACTTACATATGATCGACCTGACAGTCACTGGATTAAAGGGAGTCCATGTGCCTGAAAACAAACAACAGGAGTTAAAGTAAAAGGAAGATCTTTCTGGGACACTGAGTTCCTGATCCACAGCTGGAGGCCCGGGAAAGGCAGTAGGGGCTCTAGGGTAGTGGTTTTCTAGACACTCCAGGTGACGTGTCAGCTGCCATAACTCCTGGGAGCAGCCAAAGCACTGCCTGGTGGGGTCACACCCTGCTGAGTGTGGGAGTCCTCCGTGGCCTGCCAGACCTCCATGGCCGTCCACAGTCATCATGGCTGGACGCGCACTCTTATTTAACAGATAACCGAGAAATGGTTCTGTATCATTTTACACACGGAATTTTCAAGGATGCAGCCACCAGCCAAGTTAAGAAGTTCGCACTTTTGTTAGAGAACTTCACAAATTCCCATTTCAGAAAATCCATCATCAAGGCCACCACTGCCGGCAGACACCTGAGCA
>NW_016906224.1:0-239 GCF_001698545.2 Rhinopithecus bieti | reverse complement strand
TCGCCCCAGGCTGGAGTGCAGTGGCCAGATCTCAGCTCACTGCAAGCTCCGCCTCCCGGGTTCACGCCATTCTCCTGCCTCAGCCTCCCGAGTAGCTGGGACTACAGGCGCCCGCCACCTTGCCCGGCTAGTTTTTTGTATTTTTAGTAGAGACGGGGTTTCACAGTGTTAGCCAGGATGGTCTCGATCTCCTGACCTCATGATCCGCCCGTCTCGGCCTCCCAAAGTGCTGGGATTAC
>NW_016906223.1:0-386 GCF_001698545.2 Rhinopithecus bieti | reverse complement strand
TGCGATGGTTCTCTGGAGGATTGTGTCTCCCCTTTTTTTTTTTTTTTGAGACGGAGTCTCGCTCTGTTGCCCAGGCTGGAGTGCAGTGGCTGGATCTCCGCTCACTGCAAACTCCGCCTCCCGGGTTCACGCCATTCTCCTGCCTCAGCCTCCCGAGTAGCTGGGACTACAGGCGCCCGCCACCTCGCCTGGCTAGCTTTTTGTATTTTTTAGTAGAGACGGGGTTTCACCGTGTTAGCCAGGATGGTCTCGATCTCCTGACCTCGTGATCTGCCTGTCTCGGCCTCCCAAAGTGCTGGGATTACAGGCTTGAGCCACCGTGCCCGGCCGTGTCTCCCCTTTTTTAAAAAATTATTTTCAGGCTGGGCGCGGTGGCCTGAAAAAAA
>NW_016906222.1:0-385 GCF_001698545.2 Rhinopithecus bieti | reverse complement strand
CTGAATTTCCTTAATGTTCTGGAGATTATTACATTTGATTTGTATAGTTGTGAAAAGTGCTCATATTGCTGATTCCATTGCTTATATGTGATCATATAAATCTTTTCTCTCCTTTCTGTAGTGTGGTTCAAACTTAATCCTTAAAGGACAAGTATTTGAATTTTCAGCTGGTTAGAAACCTGAATATACCAATCACAGAAAACTGCTCCTTACATGCTACAGATGTAGTTTTCTTCCTGGACTAAGATGTCTTTTAGATACAGTAAATTTGCTAAAGCCAGGAGCTCCTATGGAACGAAGTTGGGTGGGAGGGGGGACACTGAGTAGTAAGATCACTCTTGTAACAGTGAGGCCACTCTTGCAGATATTGACAACTACTGGGCCC
>NW_016906221.1:0-386 GCF_001698545.2 Rhinopithecus bieti | reverse complement strand
TTGTCACTCCATGCCAGGATGGACCTGGGCCGGTTGTCTATGTCCCATGTCAAGGGAAAGGTAAGGGAGTCTATATCAGGGACGTGAGCCACACTTGAACAAAAAAGAGGTCAGAAGGAAAAAAAAAAATTCAGGCAGGTTTGTCTGGAGTTCAGCAACAAGTTCCATCTTATTAGTCCCACCTGTATTAGCAATCATCTTGAAGCACCGGGCCAACATAATTTGTTGGCGGAACTGGCTTAACAAATATTAGACCGACAAAAGAATGGAGCTCAGAGATCATAATACAAAACTACTTAGCAATCATTTTATTTTGTATTATTGAGATGGAATCTTGCTCTGTCGCCCAGGTTGGAGTGCAGTGGCACGATCCCGGCTCACTACAA
>NW_016906220.1:0-386 GCF_001698545.2 Rhinopithecus bieti | reverse complement strand
TGTTGGATGACTAAACCGGATGATGGTAGAGATAGTAAGCCGGCATTTACTCAGCCCTGCCCTGCTCAGCCTCCGGAGCGGACGAATTCTCAGCTGGTGGATCGACTGCTTTTGTCTCTTTGCCATCTTGTGCTTTAGGGTTTTCTGGGCGTCTGTGTCAGTAATTGAAGTTGCCGCGGTACCGACGTTGAGGTAGCTGCTGACCTTGGGTCTCATCTCCTTGATTTTCTTTATTTTCTTCATTGCCGTCCTCTCTAGGCTGTCTTTGGCGAGGAGGGCCCCTGCGGAATCGTGGTCTATATCCCCGATACATATTCTCCCTCACTGGTCTACCTTGTTCTCCTGCACTCTGGTTGTCAGCACCCTCCATCACTTCTCCCTGCACG
>NW_016906219.1:0-341 GCF_001698545.2 Rhinopithecus bieti | reverse complement strand
TAGTGATGACAGGAAGAGAGAATGTCCCTTCGGGTGGCCATCCTACATTAAGGGTGGGCCATTCGGAGCGGCACAGAGTAATTAGCTTTCCCTTCCTAATGTCCATACCGAGATCATGGCCCCTTGCCCTAACATCCTGAAAATTATTTATAAGGAGAGATAGGGGTGTGCTCTGGATATTACCCATTCTGTAATGGTCTGTAGTCCTTTCCTGCAAAAGAATATGGGTTAAAATTCCCGCCAAGGAAAACTGGAGTATCAATAATATCTAGTCGCAAGCGCGCTCCGGAAGCCCGGGTCAGAATCAGTTCAAACAATTCAGATAGGGATCTAAATCAGAC
>NW_016906218.1:0-386 GCF_001698545.2 Rhinopithecus bieti | reverse complement strand
ACGGTGTGGTTGATGTGGATGTTGGAACATGCCAGCCTCAGCAGGACGTACATCTCACAGAAGAGGTAGTGGATCTTTCGGGACCCACAGAAGGTCACCCTGGTCATGAGGAGGGTATGGAGGAGGCCATAGAGGACAGAGAACTCCCAACCCAAGGAGAGGAGCAAGATACAGAGTCCAGGGCTCATGGCTGTGACATAGTGGAGGGGTGGCAGATGGCCACATAGCGGTCATACGCCATCACGGCCAGGATGAGGTTGTCCAGGGCCACCAAGGAGACCAGGAAGTAGAGCTGTGTCAGACACCCTGCGTAGGTGATGGCTTTGTTCTGGGACTGGAGGTTCACCAGCATCTTGGGGATTGTGTTGGTGACAAAGAAGAGGTCA
>NW_016906217.1:0-781 GCF_001698545.2 Rhinopithecus bieti | reverse complement strand
TGTGTCTTCATTCAGAGGTGACCAACTGGCAGGAAGATGGCCCAAGACACAAGGCGCATAAGCATTATGCTCCTACTGAATGCCACCAGTCTTGATGAGGGTGTCTAAGCCCACATCCTCTCCACTTGTGGGACAACAACTACTTCTACTTTCATTACAACCATCATGCTTGTTCCTGTCTTTCTAAATGGCATCATTTTAGTGACCACTTGATAACATTTGTTTTGAAGAACATTGCTCATTTGAGGGATGCCTTCAATTCCCACTTAGAAAAAAAACTTCAGCTCACTGCCAGCACTCATTTAATTTTATATAAACATGTTCTTGGAGGCTGAAGCAAAGCTGACTGATTTTCAATGGGAAAATTAAAAAACTATTCTTGGAGTGCTTACTGAACAGAACATGTTTCCAACCCTAATGTAGCAGAAATATATGTAATGTTATTATACATTAGGATTGGAGACAAAAGCATCCTCAGGGCAAACAGGAAATGAGTTTAAAAAATGAAAATAAGGTTTCTCAGGCCTAATGAACAGTATTTTGTGGTTGGTATGTGAGGGCTTCCAAACGCTATTCTGAATCAAGAATTGTCTCATTACAAACTTCTCCGGTCAAACCTAAGGGCCAATTTGGCAAACATAAGCAACACCACGATAGGCTCGTTGCTCACTAAGCCCACACCTTCCTTGTCTTCCAGCTGATCTCTATGTCCAGATGTCCCTCTTCTCCTTTCTCATTTTGCTCATTCTCCTTCTGCAGCTTAGTCCTCTCCTCTCTCCAT
>NW_016906216.1:0-1366 GCF_001698545.2 Rhinopithecus bieti | reverse complement strand
TTTTCAAGAAATTTTAAAGTGAATTTTCTGTATATTTAATAAAATTGATATTAAATATTAATTTCTGAAGAAAGCTAATGATGAATATATCACTTATAACTAATAAAATATTTGTCTGCATTCAACATCGACTATGCTGAAAACCAGAAGATACACATCTCCTGAAAAAAACAGTATATGCTTTAAAAGTTATTTGTTAACTTAAAATAATCTAATACCTGGTAGTATATTGCTGCTATAATAAAATCTAAAACATATGTTGGCATTGAGACCTGGTGGTTGGAAGAGACTGAAAGGACTTTGAGCAAGTAGTTGGTAAAACTTGAAGGGAAGCGAGAAAATATTATTGGAGGCTGGGGAAAAAAATCTCTTCTTAGGGAGTGGTGGAAATTTTGACAACATTGTTGTCTGAGATAAGGTAGGAAATAGGAAATGTATCCACTAAGTGAAGGGTCTAGCTATAGACAGTTTCAGACAGAATTTTAAAAGTTTTAACTGCTTCTTCTAACTTTCTATGATAAAATATAATGTGGAGAAATAAACTACAGAAGAATAAACTATTAGTTTTCAAAGAGAGTTTAAGAGGATTTTGAGGGTCTATGGCAGAGTTTCCAGTCAACAAAAGTTTCTCTAAGTAAAACATTGCCTCGGGCTAAAGATGGAGTAAACAACTATAAAACAGCTTGGTAAGTCCTCAGAAAATGTACTTTGTTGACTCTTCAAGTAAAAGCCCATTATTAGTGTCTTAAGAGTTTACCTTTTGGATTCTGTTTGTTAATTAATAGAACTCCTCAAAAGGACCTCAGGTAGAGCGGAACCTATCTTAGAAAGAAACAGGGTCTTGGTGGGCCAAGAAGCTTTCAGAATTTTAAAGAAATTAGGAGCATAGCAGAAAAGGGGCAGCAACAATTTAAAATGAAAAAAATGGCTTTTGGACACATAATATATGAGCATGAGACCTAAGTAGTTCTCACCATGAGAGAACTACTTAGCTGTAAGTACAGGTAATTTCTTATAGGAATGGAAGAATGACTCGGAGGATGAAAGAAATACCCAGCTGGCAAAACTAAGAGACCCAGGCCGGGCGCGGTGGCTCAAGCCTGTAATCCCAGCACTTTGGGAGGCCGAGGCGGGCGGATCACGAGGTCAGGAGATCGAGACCCTCCTGGCTAACACGGTGAAACCCCGTCTCTACTAAAAATACAAAAAACTAGCCGGGCGCGGTGGCGGGCGCCTGTAGTCCCAGCTACTCGGAGGCTGAGGCGGGAGAATGGCGTAAACCCGGGAGGCGGAGCTTGCAGTGAGCCGAGATCTCGCCACTGCACTCCAGCCTGGGCGACACAGCGAGACTCCGTCTCAAAAATAA
>NW_016906215.1:0-342 GCF_001698545.2 Rhinopithecus bieti | reverse complement strand
CTCAAGCCTGCTTTCACTATGTAGACCCAGTCATTCCTCGAATATGTGCTTCCTTCTGGGGCTTCTGCTCACCAATTACCTGCTCAGCACTTCCAATTTGATGTCTTAGTGTGCTCAAGGATGAACTCAATGTGCTCTTCTTGCCCCATTTACCTAACTCCAATGTCACCAGCTCTTTCCTCAGTGTTCCCCATCTCAGTAAATGGTGCCCCCCTCCTGCTATTTGCTTATGTTGGAAACGTTGGAGTAGGGCTGCATCATTATCTTCTGGGATGCTTAGCACCAAAATGTGCCTTACTGTATTTTGAAATAAAAAAATGACTGCGTATCATAAAGTAAATC
>NW_016906214.1:0-386 GCF_001698545.2 Rhinopithecus bieti | reverse complement strand
CATGAAAAAATGCTCATCATCACTGGTCTTCAGTTAAATGCAAATCAAAACCACAATGACATACTATCCACAACAGTTAGAATGATGATCATTAAAAAATCAGGAAACAACAGGTGCTGGAGAGGATGTGGAGAAATAGGAACACTTTTACACTGTTGGTGGGATTGTAAACTAGTTCAACCTTTATGGAAAACAGTATGGCGATTCCTCAAGAATATAGAACTAGAAATGTCATTTGACCCAGCCTTCCCATTACTGTGTATATGCCCAAAGGATTATAAATCATTGTACTATAAAGACACATGTACACGTATTTTATTGTGACACTATTAACAATAGCAAAGACTTGGAACCAACCAAAATGTTTATCAATGATGGACTGGATT
>NW_016906213.1:0-833 GCF_001698545.2 Rhinopithecus bieti | reverse complement strand
AAAGGACTAAATGCCCCAGTTAAAAGACGCAGACTGGCAAATTGGATACAGAGTCAAGACCCATCAGTGTGCTTATTCAGGAGACAGTGTGCTTATTGCAGAGATGCACATAGGCTCAAAAGAAAGGGATGGAGGAAGATCTACCAGGCAAATGGAAAACAAAAAAAGGCAGGGTTTCCAATCCTAGTCTCTGATAAAACAGACTTTAGACCAACAAAGATCAAAAGAGACAAGGCCATTACATAATGGTAAAGTGATCAATTCAACAAGAAGAGCTAAGTATCCTAAATATATATGCACCCAATACAGGAGCACCCAGATTCAGAAAGCAAATCCTTAGAGACCTACAAAGAGACTTAGACTCTCACACTATAATAATGGGAGACTGTAACATCCCACTGTCAACATTAGACAGATCAATGAGACAGAAAGTTAACAAGTATATCCAGGACTTGAACACAGCTCTGCACCAAGTGGACCTAATAGACATCTGCAGAACTCTTCACCCCAAATCAACAGAATATACATTCTTCTCAGCACCACATCACACTTATTCCAAAATTGACCACATAGTTACAGTAAAGCACTCCTCAGCAAATGTAAAAGAACAGAAATCATAACAAACTGTCTCTCAGACCACAGTGCAACCAAATAAGAATTCAGGATTAAGAAACTCACTCAAAACTGCATAACTACATGGAAACTGAACAACCTGCTCCTGAATGACTACTGGGTACACAACGACATGAAGGCAGAAATAAAGATGTTCTTTGAAACCAATGAGAACAAAGACACAACATACCAGAATCTCTGGGACACATTTAAAGCAGTGT
>NW_016906212.1:0-340 GCF_001698545.2 Rhinopithecus bieti | reverse complement strand
ATTATACTTTAAGTTCTAGGGTACATGTGCACAACGTGCAGGTTTGTTACATATGTATACATGTGCCATGTTGGTGTGCTGCACCCATTAACTCGTCATTTACATTAGGTATATCTCCTAATGCTATCCCTCCCCCTCCCCCCACTCAACGACAGGCCCCAGTGTGTGATGTTCCCCTTCCTGTGTCCAAGTGCTCTCATTGTTCAATTCCCACATACGAGTGAGAACATGCAGTGTTTGGTTTTCTGTTCTTGTGATAGTTTGCTGAGAATGATGGTTTCCAGCTGCATCCATGTCCCTACAAAGGACATGAACTCATCCTTTTTTATGGCTGCATAGT
>NW_016906211.1:0-803 GCF_001698545.2 Rhinopithecus bieti | reverse complement strand
ATAGCACTCTCCATGAGTCCTTTGTTCTGCCACTTGTGTTGTTCCTTGGCTTCCACAATCCCACTACTTCCTTGTCTCTTTGTAAAGTCTGTGTCTTCTACTTCCACCTTGAATTGTGTCATTCCCTGGGACTCCATCGTCTCTGCATCTCTTCCTGCACCATCTCCTCTGTCAAAGAGCTGTCACTCACCTGTGCAGTGATGACCCACAGCTCTGTGTCACCTGTCTTGACTTCACACTTGTATCGCACATCAAATATAATTTGTTCAGAGCTACGTCCCCTTCAGATGTTTGTTTCTCTTCCAGTATTTTTTATTTCTGTTAGTGGCCATGCCATGTCTCCATTCACCGAAGTGAGGAGTTAGAATTACCTCCTCTCTCCAGTCACAGGGGCCACAGCAGCTCCACACACACCATGAGCCAGATGGGCGTGCGCTTCCGTTCTCCTCGGATGAATCACGTTTTCTTTTCTTTATTCCTTTTTTCTAGAGGTGAGGTTTCTATCCCGACTATTGCCCAGGCTGGTCTCAAGCAATCCTGCCACCTCGGCCTCCCAAAGTGCTGGGATTATAAGCATGAGCCAACACACCTGGCTCAGATGTCTGTTGAATTGGGCATTTGCAGTGGCATTTCTGTACTAGTAATTGCTACCGTGTATTCATTGCTCACTGCAGCCTCTTGGAAGCCCATGACGTGTGTTATGTTGTTAATTCTCACAATAAATCTGGATGGTATTTTCCCTCATTTACAGGTACAGAAACCTCAGAGAGCTTAAGTAACTTTCCCAGGGTCACTCACTGTTG
>NW_016906210.1:0-280 GCF_001698545.2 Rhinopithecus bieti | reverse complement strand
CTGGGCGCGGTGGCTCAAGCCTGTAATCCCAGCACTTTGGGAGGCTGAGATGGGCGGATCACAAGGTCAGGAGATTGAGACCATCCTGGCTAACCTGGTGAAACCCCGTCTCTACTAAAAAATACAAAAAAACTAGCCGGGCGAGGTGGCGGGCGCCTGTAGTCCCAGCTACTCGGGAGGCTGAGGCAGGAGAATGGCGTGAACCCGAAAGGCGGAGCTTGCGGGAGGGTGGGATCCGGCCCCTGCACTCCGGTTTGGGGGACAGAGCAAGACTCCATCT
>NW_016906209.1:0-358 GCF_001698545.2 Rhinopithecus bieti | reverse complement strand
GAGTCTCGGTCTGTCACCCGGGCTGGAGTGCAGTGGCCAGATCTCAACTCACTGCAAGCTCCGCCTCCCGGGTTTACGCCATTCTCCTGCCTCAGCCTCCGGAGTAGCTGGGACTACAGGCGCCCGCCACCTCGCCCGGCTAGTTTTTTTTTTTTTTTTTTTTTTTGTATTTTTTAGTAGAGACGGGGTTTCACTGTGTTAGCCAGGATGGTCTCGATCTTCTGACCTCGTGATCCGCCCGTCTCGGCCTCCCACAGTGCTGGGATTACAGGCTTGAGCCACCGCGCCCGGCCGAGAAATGTAAACCATTTTCTTATTAAAACAGGACATTTGAATTCATGTGCCTTTTAATAATTCA
>NW_016906208.1:0-238 GCF_001698545.2 Rhinopithecus bieti | reverse complement strand
GAGGGCAGACGGATCACGAGGTCAGGAGATCGAGACCTTACTGGCTAATATGGTGAAACCCAGTCTCTACTAAAATCCAAAAAATTAGCCAGGTGTGGTGGCAGGTACCTGTAATCCCAGCTACTCGGGAGGCTGAGGCAGGGTAATCGCTTGAACCCGGGAGGCAGAGGTTGCAGTGAGCCGTGATCACACCACTGCACCACTGCACTCCAGCGTGGGTGACAGAGCAAGACTCAAA
>NW_016906207.1:0-238 GCF_001698545.2 Rhinopithecus bieti | reverse complement strand
ACTTCCTCCCATATTGTCCCAAAGTGGTTACCATATTTAGGGGCTAAGCAGTCACCACATCATTATGACTGTGTATGTATTGCTCCTTGTTGAGAAAACAGTGTATTATGCTCTTACTATCCTGTACTTCTTTCTGCCCTAGAATTAATGATTGCCTAACCAACCCTTTCCCCTTATCTTTTACTTTTGCTTTATCTTCAATGAACTTCTTTCCAAATGCCCCAAATTTGGCAATAAC
>NW_016906206.1:0-385 GCF_001698545.2 Rhinopithecus bieti | reverse complement strand
GTAGGGCAGGCCTGGTGGTGACAAAATCTCTCAGCATTTGCTTTTCTGTAAAGGATTTTATTTCTCCTTCACTTATGAAGCTTAGTTTGGCTGGATATGAAATTCTGGGTTGAAAATTCTTTTCTTTAAGAATGTTGAATATTGGCCCCACTCTCTTCTGGCTTGTAGAGTTTCTGCTGAGAGATCTGCTGTTAGTCTGATGGGCTTCCCTTTGTGTGTAACCGGACCTTTCTCTCTGGCTGCCCTTAACATTTTTTCCTTCATTTCAACTTTGGTGAATCTGACAATTATGTGTCTTGGAGTTGCTCTTCTCGAGGAGTATCTTTGGGGTGTTCTCTGTATTTCCTGAATTTGAATGTTGGCCTGCCTTGCTAGGTTGGGGAAG
>NW_016906205.1:0-341 GCF_001698545.2 Rhinopithecus bieti | reverse complement strand
TCTGCTGGGGGGACTCTAGGTGGAGGAGAAAATAGAGGCAGAGAGGTTTCTAGGTTTCCAAAAAATGGCCTAGAATTAGCAAAGTTTCCACCTTGCTAAACTTGGCAATGGAAATGAAACTTAGCCACTGGCAATAATAGAGTAAAATATGATTTTCACTAATAATGTTTTGTTTCAGCAAGTGTTTGCAGTTAAATTTATTTTATCATTACATAAGAAGATGCTTACATTTGCCTAGATGAATCTTATCAGTATGAAAAAATGTGGGTGCTTTTCTAAATAACTAGGATTAGAAACAGCAATACCATCCCATGTGGTCACCAATTAGAGTCATGAATACA
>NW_016906204.1:0-2751 GCF_001698545.2 Rhinopithecus bieti | reverse complement strand
TATTTCTGCCTTAATTTTGTTATTTACCCAGTAGTCATTCAGGAGTAGAATGTTCAGTTTCCATATAGTTGTGCGGTTTTGAGTGAGTTTCTTAATCCTGAGTTCTAATTTGATTGCACTGTGGTCTGAGACACTGTTTGTTATGATTTCCATTCTTTTGCATTTGCTGAGGAGTGTTTTACTTCTAATTATGTGGTCAATTTTAGAATAAGTGCAATGTGGTGCTGAGAAGAATGTATATTCCGCTGTTTTAGGGTGGAGAGTTCTCTAGATGTCTATTAGGTCTGCTTGGTACAGAGCTGAGTTCAAGTCTGGAATATCCTTGTTAATTTTCTGTCTCGTTGATCTAATATTGACAATGGGGTGTTAAAGTCTCCCACTGCTATTGTGTGCGAGTCTAAGTCTGTCTGTTTGTAAGTCTCTAAGAACTCGCTTTATGAATCTGGGTGCTCCTGTATTGGGTGTATATATATTTTGGATAGTTAGCTCTTCTTGTTGCATTGATACCTTTACCATAATGCAATGCACTTGTCTCTTTTGATCTTTGTTGGTTTAAAAGTCTGTTTTATCAGAGACTAGGATTGCAAATCCTGCTTTTTTTTTCATTTCCATTTGCTTGGTAAATATTCCTCCATCCCTTTATTTTGAGCCTATGTGTGTCTTTGCACATGAGATGGGTCTTGACTCTTCATCCAATTTGCCAGTCTGCGTCTTTTAATTGGGGCATTTAGCCCCTTTACATTTAAGGTTAATATTATTATGTGTGAATCTGGTCCTGTCCTTATGATGCTAGCTGGTTATTTTGCCCATTAGTTGATGCAGTTTCTTCATAGCATCGATAGTCTTTAGAATTTGATATGTTTTGCAGTGGCTGATACCAGTTGTTCCTTTCCATGTTTAGTACTTCCTTCAGGGGCTCTTGTAAGGAAGGACTGGTGGTGGCAAAATCTGTCAGCATTTGCTTGTCTGTAAAGGACTTTATTTCTCCTTTGCTTATGAAGGTTAGTTTGGCTGGATATGAAATTGTGGGTTGAAAATTCTTTTAAGAATGTTGAATATTGGCTCCCACTCTATTCTGGCTTATAGGGTTTCTGCAGAGAGATCCACCATTAGTCTGATGGGCTTCCCTTTGTGGGTAACCTGACTTTTCTCTCTGGCTGCCCTTAATATTTTTTCCTTCATTTCAACCTTGGTGAATCTGACAATTATGTGTCTTCAGGTTGCTCTTCTCAAGGAGTATCTTTGTGGTGTTCTCTTATTTCCTGAATTTGAATGTTGGCCTGTCTTGCTAAGTTGGAGAAGTTCTCCTGGATAATATCCTGAAGTATGTTTTCCAATTTCGTTCCATTCTCCCGTCACTTTCAGGTACACCAATCAAATGTAGTCCCATATTTCTTGGAGGCTTTGTTCGTTCCTTTTCATTCTTTTTTCTCTATTCTTGTCTTCACGCTTTATTTCATTATGTTGATCTTCAATTTCTGATATCCTTTCTGCTTGATCAATTTGGCTATTGATACTTTTTTATGCTTCATGAAGTTTTCGTGCTGTGTTTTCAGTTCCATCTGGTCATTTATATTCTTCTCTAAACTGGCTACTCTAGTTAGCAGTTCCTCTAACTTTTTTCAAGCTTCTTAGCTTCCTTGCATTTGGTTAGAACATGCTCCTTTAGCTCGGAGGAGGTTGTTATTATCCACCTTCTGAAGCCTACTCTGGCATTTGTCAAACTATTTCCCCATCCAGTTTTGTTCCCGTGCTGGCAAGGAGTTGTGATTCTTTGGAGGAGAAGAGGTGTTCTGGTTTTGGAATTTTCAGCCTTTTGAGCTGGTTCCTCCCCATCTTTATGGATTTATCTACCTTTGGTCTTTGATGCTGGTGACCTTTGCATGGGATTTCTGAGTGGACGTCCTTTTGTTGATGTTGATGCTATTCCTTTCTGTTTAATTTTCCTTCTAACAGTCAGACCCCTCTGCCGCAGGTCTGCTGGAGTTTGCTGGAGGTCCACTCTAGACTCTGTTTGCCTGGGTATCACCAGCAGAGGCTGCATAACAGCAAAGATTGCTCCCTGTTCCTTCCGCTGGAAGCTTCGTCCCAGAGGGGCACCGGCCAGATGCCAGCTGGATCTCTCCTGTATGAGGTGTCTGTTGGCCCCTGCTGGGAGGTGTCTCCCAGTCAGGAGGCATGGGGTCAGGGACCCACTTGAGGAGGCAGTCCCTTAGCAGGGCTCAAACACTAAGCTGGGCGATCCGCTGCTCTCTTTAGAGCCAGCAGGCAAGAACGTTTAAGTCTGCTGAAGCTGCACCCACAGCCGCCCCTTCCCCATGTGCTCCATCCCAGGGAGATGGGGATTTTATCTATAAGCCCCTCACTGGGGCTGCTGCCTTTTTTTCAAAGGTAATTAATATTTTTTATTAACCACTAAAACAGTGGTTAAAACGGTGCCAAGGGCCTTGAAGTGAGGATCTGTGCCAAGGCTCTGTGATGCTGTTTCTCCTTTTCTTGATCTGCAATTGTCCTTAACTCATTTTGTGATGTTCATTGTGATCTACTAAGTTGCTTGATAGTAAAATGAAATTATGAAGTTTCCTTTTGTAGAATTCTATGTTTTCTTCTAGGATGGGTTCTTTGTGTTCTGAGTGTTTCTTTCATTTTCATTTTAAAGGAAGTGTATATGGCTGTCATTCAGTTTCCTTTTGTCTTGTTTAGGAAAATAAACTTAGGGGTTTTTTTGTATGTGGGGGGAAGGGGAAAAGC
>NW_016906203.1:0-778 GCF_001698545.2 Rhinopithecus bieti | reverse complement strand
TATTGGCACCCACACTCTTCTGGCTTGTAGAGTTTCTGCTGAGAGATCCACTGTTAGTCTGATGGGCTTCTTCCCTTTGTGGGTAACCCAACCTTTCTTTCTGGCTGCCCTTAACATTTTTTCCTTCATTTCAACTTTGGTGAATGTGATAATTATGTGTCTTGGAGTTGCTCTTCATGAGGAGTATCTTTGTGGCCTTCTGTGTATTTCCTGAATTTGAAAGTTGGCCTGCCTTGCTAGGTTGGGGAAGTTCTGCTGGATAATATCCTGCAGAGTGTTTTCCAACTTGGTTCCATTCTCCCCATCACTTTCGGGTACACCCATCAGATGTAGATTTGGTCTTTTCACACAGTCCCATATTTCTCAGGAGCTTTGTTTGTTTCTTTTACTCTTTTTTCCCAAACTTCTCCTCTCACTTCATTTCATTCATTTGATCTTCAATCACTGATACCCTTTCTTCCAGCTGATCGAATCATTTACTGAAGCTTGTGCATTTGTCACGTAGTTCTTGTGCCATGGTTTTCAGCTCTATCAGGTCATTTAAGGACTTCTCTACATTGGTTATTCTAGTTAGCCATTCGTCTAATCTTTTTTCAAGGTTTTAGCTTCTTTGCAATGGGTTTGAACTTCGTTTAGCTCGGAGAAGTTTGATTGTCTGAAACCTACTTCTCTCAACTCTTCAAAGTCATTCTCCGTCCAGCTTTGTACCGTTGCTGGTGAGGAGATGCATTCCTTTGGAGGGAGAGAGGTGCTCTGATTTTTTGAATTTTCAGCTTTT
>NW_016906202.1:0-1370 GCF_001698545.2 Rhinopithecus bieti | reverse complement strand
GGAGCCTTGCTCATTGCTAGCACAGCAGTCTGAGATTGAACTGCAAGGTGGCAGTGAGGCTGGGGAGGGGCACCTCCCATTGCTGAGGCTTGAGTAGGTAAACAAAGCAGCCAAGAAGCTCAAACTGGGTGGAGCCCACCGCAGCTCAAGGAAGCCTGCCTGCCTCTGTAGACTCCACCTCTGGGGCAGGGCATAGCCAAACAAAAGGCAGTAGAAACCTCTGCAGACTTACATGTCCCTGTCTGACAGCTTTGAAGAGAGTAGTGGTTCTCCCAGCACAGAGTTTGAGATCTAAGAACGGACAGACTGCCTCCTCAAGTGGGTCTCTGACCCCAGGTAGCCTTACTGAGAGGCACCCCCCAGTAGGGGCCGACTGACACCTCACACGGCCGGGTACCCCTCTGAGGCGAAGCGTCCAGAGGAATGATCAGGCAGCAATATTTGCTGTTCAGCAATATTCACTGTTCTGTAGCCTCCACTGATGATCCCAGGAAAACAGGGTCTGGAGTGGACCTCCAGTAAACTCCAACATACCTGCAGCGGAGGGTCCTGAGTGTTAGAAGGAAAACTAACAATCAGAAAGGACGTCCACACCAAAACTCAATCTGTACGTCACCATCATCAAAGATCAAAGGTAGATAAAACCACAAAGATGGGGAAAAAACAGAGCAGAAAAGCTGGAAGTTCTAAAATCAGAGTGCCTCTCCTCCTCCAAAAGAACGCAACTCCTTGCCAGCAATGGGACAAAGCTGGATGGAGAATGACTTTGACGAGTTGAGAGAAGAAGGCTTCAGACGATCCAACTTCTCTGAGCTTAAGGAGGAAGTTCAAACACATCGCAAAGAAGCTAAAACCTTGAAAAAAGAGTATACGAATGGTTAACTAGAATAACCAATGTAGAGAAGTCCTTAGATGGCCTGATGGAGCCGAGAACCATGGCACAAGAACTATGTGATGAATGCAGAAGCTTCAGTAGCCGATTTGATGAACTGGAAGAAAGGGTATCAGTGATTGAAGATCAAATGAATGAAATGAAGCGAGAAGAGAAGTTTAGAGAAAAAAGAGTAAAGAGAAATGAACAAAGCCTCCAAGAAATAAGGGACTATGTGAAAAGACCAAATCTACATCTGATTGGTGTACCTGAAAGTGATGGGGAGAATGGAACCCAGTTGGAAAACACTCTGCAGGATATTATCCAGGAGAACTTCCCCAACCTACCCAGGCCGGCCAACATTCAAATTCAGGAAATACAGAGAACACCACAAAGATCCTCCTCAAGAAGAGCAGCTCCAAGAGACACATAATTGTCAGATTCACCAAAGTTGAAATAAAAGAAAAATGTTAAGGGCAGCCAGAGAGAAAGGTTGGGT
>NW_016906201.1:0-240 GCF_001698545.2 Rhinopithecus bieti | reverse complement strand
GAGAGAGAGAGAGAGAGAGAAACAGACAGGCAGTGGGAGAGAGAGAGACAGAGAGCGA
The DNA here is from genome assembly GCF_001698545.2 of Rhinopithecus bieti. Classification (NCBI taxonomy): domain Eukaryota; kingdom Metazoa; phylum Chordata; class Mammalia; order Primates; family Cercopithecidae; genus Rhinopithecus; species Rhinopithecus bieti. The sequence goes on along the minus strand of NW_016906201.1, from coordinate 182 downwards.
GAGAGACAGACAGACAGACAGGAAGAGAAAGACAGTCAGACAGAAGACAGACACAGAGAGAGAAACAGGCAGAGAGAGAGAGAGAGAGAGAGAGAGAGAGAGACAGAGAGAGAGAGAGAGAGACAGAGAGAGAGAGAGAGAGAGAGAGAGAGAGAGAGAGAGAGACAGAGAGAGAGAGAGAC
>NW_016906200.1:0-2185 GCF_001698545.2 Rhinopithecus bieti | reverse complement strand
AAACAGTCTCTCAGACCACAGTGCAATCAACTTAGAACTTAGGATTCAGAAACTCACTCAAAACCACACAACTTCATGGCAACTGAACAACCTGCTCCTGAATGACTACTGGATAAATAATGAAGTCAAGGCAGAAATAAAGATGTTCTTTGAAACCAATGAGAACAAAGACATAACGTACCAGAATCTCTGGGACACAGCTAAAGCAGTGTTTAGAGGGAAACTTATAGCAATAAATGCCCAAAAGAAAAGCAGGAAAGATCTAAAATCGACACCCTAACATCACAATTAAAAGAACTAGAGAAGCAAGAGCAAACAAATTCAAAAGCTAGCATACGACAAAAAATAACTAAGATCAGACAAAACTGAAGGAGATAGAGGCACGAAAACCCTTCCAAAAAAATCAGTGAATCCAGGGGCTGGTTTTTTGAAAAGATTAACAAAATAGGTAGACTACTAGCCAGACTAATAAAGGAGAGAAGAATCGAATAGAAGCAATAAAAAATGGTAACAGGGATATCACCACCAATCCCACAAAATACAAACTACCATCAGAGATTACTATAAACACCTCTATGCAAATAAACAAGAAAATCTAGAAGAAATGGATAAATTCCTGGACACATACACCCTCCCAAGTCTAAACCATGAAGAAGTCGAATCCCTGGATAGAACATTAACAAGTTCTGAAACTGAGGCACTAATTAATAACCTACCAACCAAAAAAAGTCCAGGACCAGATGGATTCACAGCCGAATTCTATCAGAGCTACAAAGAGGAGCTGGTACCATTCTTTCTGAAACTATTCCAAACAATAGAAAAGAGGGAATCCTCCTTAACTCATTTTATGAGGCCAGCATCATCCTCATACCAAAACCTGGCAGAGACACAACCACAAAAGAAAATTTCAGGCCAGTACCCCTGATGAACATCGATGTGAAAAGCCTCAACAAAATACTGGCAAACTGAATCTAGCAGTACATCAAAAGCTTATCCATCATGATCAGGTAGGCTTCATCCCTGGGATGCAAGGCTGCTTCCACGTACGCAAATCAACAAATGTAATCCATCACCTAAACAGGACCAATGTCAAAACCATATGATTATCTCAATAGATGCAGAAAAGGCCTTTGACAAAATTCGACAGCCCTTCATGCTAAAACTCTCAATAAACTAGGTACTGGTGGAACGTATCTCAAAATAATAAGAGCTATTTGTGACAAACCCACAGTCAATATCATACTGAACGGGCAAAACTAGAAGCATTCCCTTTGAAAGCCGGCACAAGACAAGGATGCCCTCTCTCACCACTCCTATTCAACACAGTATTGGAAGTTCTGGCCCAGGCAATCAGACACGAGAAAGAAATAAAGCGTATTCAAATAGGAAGAGAGGAAGTCAAATTGTCTCTGATTGCAGATGACATGATTGTATATTTAGAATATCCCCTCATCTCAGCCCAAAATCACCTTGAGCTGATAAGCCACTTCAGCAAAGTCTCAGAATACAAAATCAATGTGTAAAATCATAAGCATTCCTATACAACAATAATAGACAAACAGAGAGCCAAATCATGACTGAACTCCTATTCACAATCGCTATAAAGAGAATAAAATACCCAGGAATACAACTTACAGGGGCTGTCAACGAGAACTACAAACCACTGCTCAAGGAAATAAGAGAGGACACAAATGGAAAACATTCCATGCTCACGGAGAGGATGAATCAATATTGTGAAAATGACCATAAAGCTCAAAGTAACTTATAGATTCAATGCTACCCCATCCATCTACCACTGACTTTCTTCACAGAGTTAGAAAAAACTACTGTAAACTTCATATGGAACCAAAAAAGAGCCCGCAGAGCCAAGACAATTCTAAACAAAAGAACAAAGCTGGAGGCATCATGCTACCTGACTTCAAACTATACTACAAGGCTACAGTCATCAAAACAGCATGATACTGGTACCAAAACAGATATATAGACCAATGGAACAGAACACAGGCCTCAGAAATAACACCACACATCTACAACCATCTGATTTTTGACAAACCTGACAAAAATAAGCAATAGGGAAAGGATTCCCTATTTAATAAATGGTGTTGGGAAAACTGGCTAGCCATATGCAGAAAACTGAAACTCGACCCCTTCCTTACACCTTATAAAAAATTAACTCAAAATGGAT
>NW_016906199.1:0-829 GCF_001698545.2 Rhinopithecus bieti | reverse complement strand
TAACATTTTTTCCGTCATTTCAATCTTGATGAATCTGACAATTGTGTGTCTTGGAATTGCCCTTCTTGAGGAGTATCTTTGTGGCATTCTCCGTATTTCCTGAATTTGAATGTTGGCCTGGCTTGCTAGGTTGGGGAAGTTCTCCTGGATAATATCCTGCAGAGTGTTTTCCAACTTGGTTCCATTCTCCCTGTCACCTTCAGGTACACCAATCAGACTAGATTTGGTCTTTTCACATAATCCCATATTTCCTGGAGGCTTTGTTCATTTCTTTTACTCTTTTTTTCTCTAAACTTCTCTTCTTGCTTAATTTCATTCATTTGATCTTCAAACACTGATACCCTTTCTTCCAGTTGATCAAATCGGTTACTGAAGCTTGCGCATTTGTCACGTAGTTCTTGTGTCATGGTTTTCAGCTCTATCAGGTCATTTAAGGACTTCTCTACATTGGTTATTCTAGTTAGCCATTTGTCAAATCTTTTTTCAAGGTTTTAGCTTCTTTGTGAAGCTAAAACTTCAGAGAAGTTTGATCATCTGAAGCCTTCTTTTCTCAACTCGTCAAAGTCATTCTCCATCCAGCTTTGTTCCATTGCTGACAAGGAGCTGCATTCCTTTGGAGGGGAGAGGCGCTTTGATTTTAGAATTTTCAGCTTTTCTGCACTGCTTTTCCTCCATCTTTATGGTTTTATCTATCTTTGGTCTTTGATGATGGTAACATATAGATGGGGTTTTGGTGTGGATGTCCTTTCTGTTGCTAGTTTTCCTTCTAACAATCAGGACCCTCAGCTGCAGGTCTGTTGTAGTTTGCTCGGGGTCCACTCCAGATGCT
>NW_016906198.1:0-240 GCF_001698545.2 Rhinopithecus bieti | reverse complement strand
GCGCCCAGAGCCTCCGCCTCACTTTATTTATACTCCATAAACCCCACGTCAGCAGAAATAACACAATGCAAAACAAACTTTCTCTACCCAGATGTAACCTTCTGCTTAGTTCCTTGTCTCTAGGCTCTTCCTTATTTGTCTGCCTTCTTGGCGCCTACTGGAGTTCATTAAAAGTTCAACTGGAGATACTGTCCTTGAGCCCTATCTATTCTTAGCATATTGTTTTCAATGGCCCCTGCA
>NW_016906197.1:0-933 GCF_001698545.2 Rhinopithecus bieti | reverse complement strand
TTCTGTTAGCCAGTATTTTATTGAGGATTTTTGCATCGATGTTCATCAGGGATAATGGCCTGAAATTTTCTTTTTTTGTTGTGTCACTGCCACGTTTTGGTATCAGGATGATGCTGGCCTCATAAAATGAGTTAGGGAGGATTCCCTCTTTTTCTATTGTTTGGAATAGTTTCAGGAGAAATGGTACCAGCTCCTCTTTGTACTTCTGGTAGAATTCAGCTGTGAATCCATCTGGTCCTGGACTTTTTTGGCTGGTAGGCTATTAATTGCTACCTCAACTTCGGAACTTGTTATTGCTCTATTTAGGGATTCAACTTCTTCCTGGTTTAGTCTTGAGAGGGTGTATGTGTCCAATAATTTATCCATTTCTTCTAGATTTTCTAGTTGATTTGTGTAGAGATGTTTATAGTATTCTCTGACGGTAGCTTGTATTTCTGTGGGATCAGTGGTGATATCCCCTTTACCATTTTTTATTGCATCTATTTGATTCTTCTCTTTTTTTTCTTTTAGTCTGGCTAGTGGTCTATCTATTTTATTGATCTTTTCAAAAAACCAGCTCCTAGAATCATGGATTTTTTGAAGGGGTTTCGTATCTCTTTTCAGTTCTGCTCTGATCTTAGTTATTTCTTGCCTTCTGCTAGCTTTTGAAGTTGTTTGCTCTTGCTTCTCTAGTTCTTTCAATTGTGATGTTAGGGTGTTGATTTTAGATCTTTCCTGCTTTCTCTTGTGGGCATTTAGTGCTATACATTTCCCTCTACACACTGCTTTAAATCTGTCCCAGAGATTCTGGTACATTGTGTCTTTGTTCTTATTGGTTTCAAAGAACATCTTTATTGCTGCCTTCATTTCATTATTTACCCAGTAGTCATTCAGGAGCAGGTTGTTCCTGTTTCCATGTAGTTGAGCAGTTTCCATGTAGTTGTGCAGTTTTGA
>NW_016906196.1:0-341 GCF_001698545.2 Rhinopithecus bieti | reverse complement strand
GAAAAGAGATAAGAGACAGATTCAGCTGGCCTCATGCTGTCTTCATTGGGTCTTGTTTGGAAAGCTAAGTCTTCTGTATCAGAGTAAAGCTTTTCCTTTCTTAAAATTGTTTTGAAGTTATTATTTTGGCCAAATGAATGACTTATGGTGACCTGAGATTCTATTTTGTGATATCCTGTGTTTTACACCTTTGATATTTGACAAACCTTTCAATATCAAATTATAAATTATGTCTCTTTCTAACCTAATATTTTAGATATTAGGTTCTTTAAAGACCAAAAATGACATTTGGCTTATTTGGTACAAAAATCACACAGGAAGCATTGTCAAATATGAAATGG
>NW_016906195.1:0-1226 GCF_001698545.2 Rhinopithecus bieti | reverse complement strand
ACATCAGTATCCTGCATTCAGGAGACCCATCTCACATGCAGACACACATAGGCTCAAAATAAAAGGACGGAGGAAGATCTAACAAGCAAATGGAAAGCAAAACAAAGCAGGAGTTGCAATCCTAGTCTCTGATAAAACAGACTTTAAGTCAACAAAGATCAAAAGAGACAAAGAAGGCCATTACATAATGGTAAAGGGATCAATGCAACAAGAAGAGTTAACTATCCTATATATATATATATACACCCATTACAGAAGCACCCAGATTCATAAAACAAGTTCTTAGAGACCTACAAAGAGACTTAGACTCCCACACAATAATAGCGGGAGACTTTAACACCCTATTATCAATATTAGATCAACGAGACAGAAAATTAACAAGGATATTTAGGACTTGAGCTCAGCTCTGGACCAAGCAGACCTAATAGATATCTACACAACTCTCCACCTCAGATCAACAGAATATACATTATTCTCAGCATCACATTGCACTTATTGTAAAATTGACCATATAATTGGAAGTAAAGCACTCCTCAGCAAATGCAAAAGAAAGGAAATCATAACAAATAGTCCCTTAGATCACAGTGCAATCAAATTACAACTCAGGATTAAGAAACTCACTCAAAACCATACAAGTACATGAAAACTGAAGAACCTGCTCCTGAATGACTACTGGGTAAATAACAAAATTAAGGCAGAAATAAATAAGTTCTTTGAAACCAATAAGAAAAAAGATACAACATACAAGAATCTCTGGGATACAGCTAAAGCAATGTTTAGAGGAAAACTTATAGCACTAAATGCCCAAAGGAGAAAGTGGGAAAGAGCTAAAATCACTACCCTAACATCAAAATTAAAAGAACTGGAGAAGCAAGGGCAAACAAATTCAAAAGTTAGCAGAAGACAAGAAATAACTAAGATCAGAGCAGAACTGAAGGAGATAGAGACATAAAAAACCCTTCAAAAAAATCAATGAATCCAGGAGGTAGTTTTTTGAAAAGATTAACAAAATAGATAGACTGCTAGCAAGACTAATAAGAAGAAAGGAGAGAAGAATCAAATATACACAATAGAAAATGATATGGGGTTATCACCACTGATCCCACAGAAATACAAACTACCATCAGAGAATACTATAAACACCTCTATGCAAACAAACTAGAAATTCTAGAAGAAGTGGACAAATTCCTGTACACATACACCCTCCGAAGACTAAACTAGGATGA
>NW_016906194.1:0-2938 GCF_001698545.2 Rhinopithecus bieti | reverse complement strand
GATAGATAGATAGATAGATAGATAGATAGATAGATAGATAGTCTGCCCACTTTTCTCCTTTTCTACTAGTTTTACTCTGGCTTAGGTTATCAGTGTCTCTTCCTTAGAGGCAGTAGAAGCAACAGCCTCATAACTACTCTACTTCTACTCTGATAACTCTCCACACAACAGGAAGAATAACATATTCTTCCAAACTTACTTGTGTCATTCCTTTTCCCCAACACAGAACTGTGATGGAGAGGGAAGAGATATTTGAAGAGGTCTTGAAAGATATTTAAATTTTAACTCTTGAAATTTAGAAAAAAAAAAATTCCAGAACAACAAATCAGCATTGGCAAAGACATGGAAGTGGACAAGCACAAGAAGGTACCTACAGAAGAGTGAGGTGTTGTATTTCCTTATATCAGAAAGCACATCAACAGAAGTAGTAGGTAATAAGGTCAGGGTTGGAGCCAGGAGAGAGCTTCACATTTTCTGTTTCGGTATTTGGAATTTGTTTGGAAATTTCACTTTATGCTCAATATTTGAAAATGAAATGAAACTGGTTTTCTGTTTGAGATTGATAGGCAAAAGATAGAGTAATGTAAAATATATGGAGGTTATATGCTTAAAGTATAAATCAGTCATAAAACCTGACATGCCTCAAGAGTGTGTGCCTTTATCTCATAAAGCATCTCATTGGCTTCCACTTCTTTGGAGATTAATAAATTGTAAAATAAAATATTTCTGCTTCATTTATTTTTTTCTTCTTTAAGAGAGGGAGAAAATCTTATTTCTGATTGGCGTAATTGAAAATCCACTTTGAGAGGCTGAGGCAGGTGAATCACCTGAAGTCAGGAGTTCGAGACCAGCCTGGCCAACATGGTGAAACCCCACTTCCACTAAAATACAAAATTAGCCGGGCATGGTGGAGGATGCCTGTAATCCCAGTTACATGGGAGGCTGAGGCAGGAGAATTGCTTGAACCTGGGAGGCGGAGGTTGCAGTGAGCTGAGATCATGTCACTGCACTCCAGCCTGGGCAACAGAGCGAGACTCCATCTCCAAAAAAAAAAAAATTGTTATGATGTACATTACATGCTAAATTTTGTCCATGTTTTAATAAACAAATATGTAAGCAACCTTCTTCCAATGATGCAAAACTCAGTATCTTGTTTCCAGGATCAGAATGTATAGTCAGTTTTCAAAACTGGTTATGCGTTATGTTACACTTTTGCCTAGTTCATCAGAGGAATGTATAAAAGTGAGAGAAAAGCAAACATCTCCCAAATTCTCTCAAAACGTTGTTGACTTCATTGCTCCTACGCCTGAAATGGATCATCACTGCTGATCACCTTCATCACCTCTCTTCTCCATATTTCAAAGCCTTTGGGAAACAAAAGTCATTTCACCTTAAAATAAATATTGAGATGAATTAATTAAGGCAGACATTTTGAATTGAACACAAGGGTATCTGTGATTGTTGTGTAATACTGTGTGATGTAAATATACTGAAAATGAATAACTGAGTCAAGCATCAAGTGAATTCACAACCTTTCGCTCCTTAGAGCTTTGGGCAGTCAGTAAAGCAATTAACACTTTGGAGGTCTGTGGCCAAAAGGTACCTTTGGGAAACAGGCAATCAATAGGGCTGTGAGTCTGTTGAGCAGTTTTAGACTTCCAATTAAACATTTCAAGGAAAGTCAATTTAATTTCAAATAACTGTATTGGCAAGACTAGGTATATGCAAGCTGACAAAGTCAATATATATTACATGCCATGGGGTAATTTTCACAATTACAAGAACATCTATAAAAGAAAAGATTGTTTTCTCCATAACCTCAAGGCCATTGTAAACAAACAGGCAACCTCCTTCACACAAGACATTTCTTTAAAATTTAATAAGGCCCACATTTCTTTCCCAAGATACAAAATTTTATTTATCCTCTTATCTCTGGGCTTCATATATCCCATTGTACAGATATATGTGTCTATGTATGTGTGTTTTAATTAGATGTAGATGGAATTTCAGTTTTGTAATTCCTTATTACTGCAGAGATGAGCTAAACAAATCAACAGTTGGTATATCCACTAAAATATCTCTAAAATAAGAATAAAACAGTGAATATCTAGGATTTATCTTGGCTCCCTTCCTGCCACCATTTTATCAGTTCTCATAGTATCAGGTGTTTTTTTTAAAATCATACAAACATTTTTTATAATTAGTACATGCTTCTTTGAAAAAATATGTCAAGGATTACTTCTGAGGGCATAATATCTCAGCAAAGATTAGAAAGAGTCCTTGCTATCATCATCCTTCTAAGTGTAGACCCTGCAAAAGTATTCCTGAAAAGATGCCAGAAAATGTGTTCATATTTCTTCTGCTTCCACAAATAATGTAGAAAAGATTAAGTATGAAAGGCAGTATAAAATGTTAATTAAAAAAGATAAAACCAGTTAAAAGGCACAGAGAACCAGATGTGTCCAGCCCCTTGGGAAGAGCTAAGTAATAAAAGATTGTTAATGTCTTCTTAATTTTCACATGATTATCTTTTCACAATCTGAGAAATCCAGGAATTGAAGGGATCTCAAAAGTCTTCCACTATTTTATGGGGAAGTGGGAGACCAAGAAAACTGTTTTACCTAGAATTATACAACTGAGATCAATCGTGATTATTTTAAAAGATCTGGAAATTTCCAGCTGCATCCACGTCCCTACAAAGGACGCAAACTCATCCTTTTTTATGGCTGCATAGTATTCCATGGTGTATATGTGCCACATTTTCTTAATCCAGTCTGTCACAGATGGACATTTGGGTTGATTCCAAGTCTTTGCTATTGTGAATAGTGCCGCAATAAACATACGTGTGCATGTGTCTTTGTAGTAGAATAATTTATAATCCTTTGGGTAATACCCAGTAGTGGGATGGCTGGGTCATATGGTACATCTAGTTCTAGAT
>NW_016906193.1:0-1221 GCF_001698545.2 Rhinopithecus bieti | reverse complement strand
AATTGCTAATTATTTTGGTATTATGATCTTTGAGCTCCATTCTTGTTGCCTAATACTTGTTAAGCCAGCTCTCCCAACAGGATAATGTTGGCCTAGTGCTTCAAGATGAATGCTACCATAGATGGGACTAATAAGATGGAATTTGATGCTGAACTCCAGACAAACATGCCTGCATTTTATTCCTTCTGACCTGTTTGTGACTCAAATGTGGCCCATGTCCCTGATATCAACTCCCTTACCTTTCCCTTGACATGGGACAAAACAACCGGCCCAGGTCCATCCTGGCATGGAGTGACAATGAAGCCTCACTTTAAGATGGCTGATCAGTGAGGTTTTCAAAGAAAGATGTTCATCAAAAGAGGGAACCTGAAAGCTGATTGTGCGAATGAACCAGCTTCTCTAGGGCCAATGAGCCTCATTTCAAAACAATATGTAACATTTTCTTTCCAATAAAACTTCCAACTTCTCTTTGTTGGTTGGACATACTGAAGACCACCCTAGTCCGTGTGTATGCCCTGAATTGCAATTTTGTGATTCCCAAATAGAGCATTTGATTTCGGGATTTGTCTCTATAATTTATTTTGACTTTGACACAATTAACCGGTATGATGTGTTTAAAGGTCGCCCCGCCCCTGACAAGGTGAGTATTATACTGAATTTAAGAATTCTTTCTAGGCAGGGCATGGTGGCTTAAGTCTGTAATCCTAACACTTTGGGAGGCCGAGGTGGGCGGATCACCTGGGGTAAGGAGTTCAAGACCAGCCTGGCTAAAATGGTGACACCGCAGCTCTACAAAAGTACAAAATTAGCTGGGCCTTGTGGCGCATGCCTGTAACCCTAGCTACTTGGGAGGCTGAGGCAGGAGAATTGCTTGAACACAGGAGACAGAGGTTGCAGTGAGCCGACATCGCACCACTGCACTCCAGCCTGGGCAACAAGAGAGAAACTCCATCCCGAAAAGAAAATTATCCTATTATAATCTTGATAATTGCTTTGCTTTGCATCTTACTATGGACTTGTTGGATATCTAGGTGGCTGTAAACTACCCAGAGAAAGAAACAGCAGGGGAAATAATTAGAAAATTGTAGTGTTCCTATAAAAGAATAACAAACGGGGAAATTGTAAAGGTAACTAAACATAAAGTTAAATTTTCCTGTTGCCAAAATGGCAAGAAGAGACCTTTCCCCACTTCACTTTCCTTACAGCATCTCCTTGAGAAAA
>NW_016906192.1:0-263 GCF_001698545.2 Rhinopithecus bieti | reverse complement strand
AATCCCAGCACTTTGGGAGGCCGAGACGGGCGGATCACGAGGTCAGGAGATCGAGACCATCCTGGCTAACACGGTGAAATCCCGTCTCTACTAAAAATACAAAAACTAGCCGGGCGAGGTGGCGGGCGCCTGTAGTCCCAGCTACTCGGGAGGCTGAGGCAGGAGAATGGCGTGAACCCGGGAGGCGGAGCTTGCAGTGAGCTGAGATCCGGCCACTGCACTCCAGCCCGGGCGACAGAGCGAGACTCCACCTCAAAAAAAAA
>NW_016906191.1:0-283 GCF_001698545.2 Rhinopithecus bieti | reverse complement strand
GCCATGTTGGTGTGCTGCACCCATCAACTGGTCAGCACCCATCAGTTTGTCATTTATATCAGGTATAACTCCCAATGCAATCCCTCCCCCCTCCCCCCTCCCCAGATAGGCCCCGGTTTGTGATGTTCCCCTTCCCGAGTCCAAGTGATCTCATTGTTCAGTTCCCACCTATGAGTGAGAACATGCGGTGTTTGGTTTTCTGTTCTTGTGATAGTTTGCTAAGAATGATGGTTTCCAGCTGCATCCATGTCCCTACAAAGGATGCAAACTCATCCTTTTTTAT
>NW_016906190.1:0-2134 GCF_001698545.2 Rhinopithecus bieti | reverse complement strand
CAAGTAATAAATCCTTTAAAACAGATGTTAAATGTGGCACCAGCATAATTGGATCCTAGTGTACTGCCATGGTCTTGAATACGTTAAGAAAATGCCATTTGTTTTGTAGACTTTCAAAACATTTGAGAGGGAGGAAGGCACTCTTCCATTGACCCTCAGCGTGCATTTATTTCCATTTTGGGTTGACTGTTTTGTGTTGCTGCCTGATGCCTCTAGTACAAGGCCAAGACCTCCATGTCTCATGTTTTCCTGCTCCCCTTCTCTGCCATCCCTCTTCCCCTCAGGGGAATAGCCCAGCATCAACTCAGTCCATGCTTGCTAATCAACCACCTCCATACACCACATCCAGCAAAGCTCCCTGAGTGACTCACAGTCACCAACCACCGGTGCACTGATCTTTCCTCTGTGTCCTTCCAGCTCATCCTGAGGACGGCCTGTTTTAAGATGTTCACCAGAATGCAAAGATGAAGATGATGGTGAAGATGGTGATGATGATGATGATGGTGATGTCCAGGTAAGACCCACTTTTTTTGTCTTCCACAGCAATCTTGCTTTCCTGATTCTTCTCAATTAATTTTGATGTGAAAACCTGGCAATGCACATTATGTACACTGTACACTATTGTCTTTGTGGGGCTGGAATTCAGTAGGAGTGTCTTCCCAACTGATACTTGGTACATTATGCTGCTTCTAAATGAACGCATCCATTATCAACTGGAATACTGAGACATTTTCCACAATACCAGTTTTCCTCCTTGGATGAAGCATTGTGTATTTGCATATTTGAAGGTTAATTCTGTGAATAGAGGTCTTGTTTTCTATAGCTATCCTCTGTGCTAGTCTTTGGGTATTTTGACCTATGGCTCAATCACTGTACTGCCTTCTGGTTTTTTATCATTGTCCAGAGAATAACAGATCTGTGTGAAGCACACAGCAGAATCTGATTCTCATGTTTTCTTTTATATAATTGCAGATAAAAGCTTGGAAAGAAAGCGGTATGTACCATGAAATAACTCACTTCCCGAGGAGAAAACTTGCTAGGTTCATGGTAGAGAAACCTGATTCTGGCTTCCTGCTGGGAAAGAGGCTTGGGGTTTTCGTGAAAGTGATTTTGCCAGTATAGAACTCTGGCCCAAAAGCTGTAGGAAGGTTTGTCAACCCAGAAGAAAGATTTGGGGATCATGTATGAAGCAGCGTGGGTTGGGAGACTAACCCATCATTCAGCTTCAGCTAAAGTAGGAGGAGTGGGTGAGTCACTCTGATGACTTATCCTGCTGGTTTTGTTTCTAAAGACTTGATGCTGGAGAGTATAAGTGACGAGGAGACTCATCCAGTCCCAGGAGCCTCCAGGTTATCCCTGCTGATTTTGAGGAGGGGCTGTAGGAGGGGTTTGAAATCAGAAAGAAAGTGGAAATATGTGTGAGGTCTGGCTTGTTGTTTTCAGAGTTTCATGGCACCATGGTAAGAACTGTCTGTATGGGCTATGAGGGTGCTGCGTTCGTGAGAGATTCTCTTTGCAGTCCACCTGCTCTTTTCTGCCTGTGGAACATCAGAGCCTTTGGTTTAGATTAATCAACACTCCTTGGGATCAGTCACAAGGGGTGTAGGCTTAAGCACTGGGTATCATCTGTGTTGAAGGGAATCTGGGGACACAGCTTTCTCACAGGCATTTCCTGGAACCTAGAGACACAGTTCTTCTGCTGTGTGCCAAGGAGAAATCGAGAATCACCCTCTGAACTTTCAAGACTTGTTAGTGCACAGTCATGTTTCTGTCCTCACTGTGCACTCCTGGTTTAAAGGGATCTCCTGGGATGGATGGCGGAGTGAATATTCACTCTGGGCTCACTGGTAAAACTCCAGTCTCCTTTGAAGGGAGGAGGAAAGTTTGACCTTGAGCACATTTCCAGCCTCCACTTCCCAATCCAGTCACAGATTCTGAGATGAGGCTACTTTCTCCCCAGTTCTCTAATTTTGGGGAAGCCAAGAATTTCTTCCCACAAAAGATAGTATCACAATATTTCCTGTTTTCAAAATTTGGCTTTGGTTTTGTTCTCTAAGTTGATATTCATCACTTGAGTTCTAGACTTTTCCTTTTCTTTCTTTGTTTTCTTTTTTTTGGGGCTGGAGTCTTGCTC
>NW_016906189.1:0-584 GCF_001698545.2 Rhinopithecus bieti | reverse complement strand
AATTTCTTCTAGATTTTCTAGTTTGCTTGCTTAGAGCTGTTTATAGTATTCTCTGATGGTAGTTTGTATTTCTCTGGGATCGGTGTTGATATCCCCTTTACCATTTTTTATTGTGTCAATTTTCTTCTTCTCTCTTTACTTCTTTATTAGTCTTGCTAGTGGTCTATCAATTTTGTTGATCTTTTCAAAAAACCAGCTCCTAGATTCACTGATTTTTTGAAGGGTTTTTTTTGTGTCTCTGTCTCCTTCAGTTCTGCTCTGATCTTAGTTATTTCTTGCCTTCTGCTGGCTTTTGAATGTGTTTGCTCTTGCTTCTCTAGTTCTTTTCATTGTGATGTTAGGGTGTCAATTTTAGATCTTTCCTCTTTTCTCTTGTGGGCATTTAGTGCTATAAATTTCCCTCTACACACTGCTTTAAATGAGTCCCAGAGATTTCGGTACATTGTCTCTTTGTTCTCATTGGTTTCAAAGAATGTCTTTATTTCTGCCTTCATTTCATTATTTACCCATTCAGGAGCAGGTTGTTCAGTTCCCATGTAGTTATGTGGTTTTGAGTGAGTTTCTTAATCCTGAGTTGTAATTTG
>NW_016906188.1:0-283 GCF_001698545.2 Rhinopithecus bieti | reverse complement strand
GCCATGTTGGTGTGCTGCACCCATCAACTGGTCAGCACCCATCAGTTTGTCATTTATATCAGGTATAACTCCCAATGCAATTCCTCCCCCCTCCCCGCTCCCCAGATAGGCTCCGGTTTGTGATGTTCCCCTTCCCGAGTCCAAGTGATCTCATTGTTCAGTTCCCACCTATGAGTGAGAACATGCGGTGTTTGGTTTTCTGTTCTTGTGATAGTTTGCTAAGAATGATGGTTTCCAGCTGCATCCATGTCCCTACAAAGGATGCAAACTCATCCTTTTTTAT
>NW_016906187.1:0-585 GCF_001698545.2 Rhinopithecus bieti | reverse complement strand
ATAGGCTCAAAATAAAGGGATGGAGGAAGATCTACCAAGCAAATGGAAAGCAAAAAAAAAAAAAAAAAAAAGAAGGAGTTGCAATCCTAGTCTCCAAAAAAACAAAATTTAAACCAACAAAGATCAAAAGACAAAGAAGGGCATTACACAACGATAAAGAGATCAAAGCAACAAGAGCTAACTATCCTAAATATATATGCACCCAATACAGGAGCACCCAGATTCATAAAGCAAGTTCTTAAAGACCTACAAAGAGACTTAGACTTCCACACAATAATAGTGGGAGACTTGGGCACCCCATTATTAATATCAGACAAATCAATGAGACAGAAAATTAACAAGGATATTCAGGACTTGAACTCAGCTCTTCACCAAGCAGACCTAATAGACATCTACAGAACTCTCCACCCCAAATCAACAGAATATACATTCTTCTCAGCACCACATCACACTTATTCTAAAACTGACCACATAATTGGTCAGCAAATGCAAAAGAATGGAAATCATAACAGTCTCTCAGACTACAGTGCAATAAAATTAGAACTAAAGATTAAGAAAGTCACTCAAAACTGCACAACTATATGG
>NW_016906186.1:0-639 GCF_001698545.2 Rhinopithecus bieti | reverse complement strand
GAGCTGCTGGAACAAAGAGTCCCCAAATACAGTGACCGTGGATTACAAACCACAGAGTGTCATTCTCCACCAGCTCCTCCTCCCAAGGTGAGCGCTCCCCTGGTAGGATGGCCCCACCCAGTCATCCAGGGGCCCTGGTTCCTGGCAGTTCTGTGCTCCACAGTCCCCGGGGCAGGGCTCCTTCACCATCTTCACCCACCGGACCTCACGGCAGCCTTGAAAAGCCTACGGACCCTTCTCAGAATGAAAGAACATGCGCAGGACAAAGGAATCCAACTCTGATTGTAATACAGTGATCAAAATATTTTTTCACACTGTGACATGGCAATTCATGTGCTTCTTCATTAATGCATTAAGTAAAAAATCACCCGTGGCAGCTTTAATAACCACTGTGACTTGGAAGCAGAGATGAGCATAAATGACATTTCAAGGTGCCTGCTGGAAGATAACGTGATAGGAAATGTCTGTGATTTCTTTTGGTGACAAAGTCACAAGTTCTGCTAACACTGTTGTGGTGTGTTGCCTGCATTTGTAATGGATTTGTGCTAGACGGAAGCCTGTCCCCAGAGTGTTCCTGATCCCTGGACCTGGGAATATGTTATGTTTCCATGGCACGAGGGACTCTGCAGATGTAAGTGA
>NW_016906185.1:0-581 GCF_001698545.2 Rhinopithecus bieti | reverse complement strand
GACATCCATTTGCCAAAGAGAGTTAGGTTCCAATCCTCCAGGATTAACATCTCCTGTAAAAGGTGAGGAATGTACCATTTGGCAAGTTGGGAATCATCGGATAATATTTTAGCTTCTTTCCAGGTAATGCTGTATCTGCATTTGAGACCAGAGGCATTAACATGGGTTAAATTGTGAAAGTGCCTAGCATTAGATATTGTATTAGCAACTAGGCGATCAGCCATTTGATTCCCTTCAGTCAGAGGTCCTGGAAGAGTTGTATGAGCCCTAATGTGAGTGATGTAAAAAAGGTGCATTGTACTTCTAAATGCTGTTTGCAATTAGGTAAATAAAGTCATCAGTTGTTCATCTGTATGAAATCATAACTGAGCATTTTCAATTAACTGTGTGGAATGAACCATGTATGAAGAATCAGAAATCACAGTAATAGGCATATCAAAAGCAGTCAATACCTCAATTACAGCTACAAGCTCCACTTTTGAGCTGAAGTATAGGGTGTCTGGAAAACATCACTTTTGATCCAGAGTAAGAAGCTTTACCATTACTAGACCCATCTGTAAAACAATGAAAATGCTTGGCAG
>NW_016906184.1:0-1126 GCF_001698545.2 Rhinopithecus bieti | reverse complement strand
GTTGCAAGCCTGCAAAGCTGTTGCTAGAGGCTCTGTCCTTCTCCTGAGCTTTCTCTCTTTCTTTTGGGCCACCCCGGTCCCTATTATAAAAGACCGAAGTGGCCACCTTCAGGAGGCTCCCTAAGGTGCTATCTGGTCCTATAGCTTGCTTCTGTACTTTCCTTCTAATATTGGGAGCTACCTGTGTAATAAAGTTGTCCTTCAGGATGAGCTGCCCCTCAACTGAATTAGGGGATAAGGAGGTGGGTTCTAGTACAGCCTCTCTCAGTCTTTCCATAAAGGCTACAGAATTCTTATCTGACTTCTGGTCTATTATGGACAGTTTAGAGTAATTGAGAGGGTTGGCCCTGGTTTTCCATAGACCTTCTAACATGCATATTAAAAGCGCTTCCTTTTCCATTTATTTTCTGAGTTATTGGGGTTCCAATTAGAGTTGTTAACCAGAATTGCCTCTCTCCCAATTTGGAATGGTGTTTTGCTATTTCTTCACTTTCCCTATCTGCTTTCTTCCCTTTTGGTGTATTATAAGGGATATATTGATCATCTCCAAAATTCTCTGCTGCGTGCAGCGCTGCCTGCTTTTAGCTGCTGTGAGGGTCGGGTTTAGGAGCAGCCTAACGTCCCTCCCTGGGAGGTGAAATACCTGAGTTAAGTTTTGAAAGCCTCTATATACCTATCAGGGTCATCAGAGAATTGGCCTAAGTCTCCATTTATTTGGCTAAGATCCTAAATGAGAAGGGAACTTGAAGGGGCCCCAAGTAATGGGAATCCTCAGACAGTTTCCCTGGTGGTTACTTCTCTAATTTGGGGAACTATTCTTTTTTGGGCCGGCCTGATATGATTGTTAAAAGAGTTGGGTTGATCTTACAATGTTTGCAAAGGTTTAGTAAAATGCCATGCACTTGTGCAAAAGAAAATGAGTTGCTTTTCTTCTTGAAGTCCTGAGGTTAAAGAAGTTCCAGTGTTTCAGACTGCACTCCAGAGGGGTGCAAGCTGAAGATAACCTGTTACCCATCTAGAAAAGATGTGAGAGTTCTTTTAGTCTCCTTCCTTTCCATATGACCCAGGGTGGAGGACAAGACAGGGGAGCATCCTTCTGGCTGTTTTCCCTCCCTGGTTCTTGGGT
>NW_016906183.1:0-975 GCF_001698545.2 Rhinopithecus bieti | reverse complement strand
AATTTCCATTGAAAACTTTACTTGCCAAGACATAACATTTCCCTTTGGGGATGGACAAAGTTACAAGTGTGATTCTATGAATAATTAAAATCTCCCTGCAAATATGCACTAAAAGAAGTTTTAGTATCTGGTGATGAACTTTGAGAGGAAAGGTTAGAAATAATAAAAGTATCTGGTGAGGTAGGAGAGGGACTGAGTAAGATGAGTAGCCCTCACTCAGTTACTTATCTTTTATGATTTTCAGCTTACGATCCTCTATTTCTTCACATTGATATTTATGACATTCCTCTGAGCTGTCGGGGTTGCTCCCTCAGCTCTTCAGGCTTTGACTTGAGTGTGATGTATCCAGGAGTTGATTCCTGTAACTTTTACTGCTGAGGGGTTGAAAGAAGAACAGTGTAGGGCCTTTTCCAGCTTGACGTAGGGAAGGAGACAGAGCTGAGAGTTTTACCAATACCAAAGTTCCTGGGTTAAATAAAGGTGGTTCTATTTCCTGGGATTTGGTTCTCGCTGGTTGTGTTAATTTCTATTGGAAGTGAGCTAGAGAGTTTACATGCTTAACCAGTTGAGAGGTTTCCTGCCTGAAACAGTCTCTGAGCACATTGATAAGTTTTGTCCTTTCCCAAGTGAAAAGCTTGGCAAAGGATTTTAAGGATTTTCCGTTGGCTGGAGGCTGGAAAACAGAGTTTGCCATCCTGACTGTAACCATCCTGAGAACCGAAAAGTATGCCCTTGAGAAGTGGCCTATTTCATTTCTGCAGGGGAATACTGGGGCTTAATTTCTGTTATGAAGCCTTCCTAAATTAGAAGGGGCTTGAAGTATGTTGATACCCTGAGGCTTCCTTGCCTTTGACTTAGCTGCCTGATCAGCTAACCTATTTTCTTCGGCTACCTTATTTGTTCCCTTTTGATGTCCCCTACAGTGCATCCCTCCTATTTCTCGTGGAAGGAAAACTGAGAATAATAACCTGCTAA
>NW_016906182.1:0-580 GCF_001698545.2 Rhinopithecus bieti | reverse complement strand
TATTATACTTGTGTGCATATCTTTCAGTTCTGTATAGGATAAAAGCATTATTTTAAAATATGTCATGAGTTACATGAAAATAAGAACCAATGAGAGAAAACTGGGTGAATAAGAGATATGTACTGGCCTAAAATGTTTGGGCACAGCTGAATATCTGTAGGATCTCACATCAGAAAGATCCATGCTCAAGTCTCAGCTCCACTCCATTATTGGTGGGTGACCTTGGGCAAGTTATTTAACATTTCTTCAGTTTTACATTGTAAATTGGAGACTGAAAAGGCATTTACCCTGAGGTGTGTCTGAGGATCAAATGAGATGTAACAAAGAACTGCTGAAATAATATTCCTAATAGGAAATGATTTCAGAAGGTATCAGATAAGGGGAAAGACAAAGGTGAAAGAAATGAGCACTATAGAAATATGGAATATGTGGGACAGCTTTCTGACTTATTTTGGCTCCAGAGAAAATTAAAGTGAGAAAGCACAAACAGTCTAAAAGGGCATAGCTAAAAGTATAAATTGAATATTTCAGGGGAATTTCTTTTCTATGAATAAGAAATTTAATACGGCTTTGGGAAAAG
>NW_016906181.1:0-387 GCF_001698545.2 Rhinopithecus bieti | reverse complement strand
TTGTAAATCTAGGGATTTAGGCTTGGTTGTTTTTTTAAAATATCAGTACTTATCTAAACATGTATTTGAAAATTTTACTTTTTTCTTTACATATATTCGAAATCTGGCAGGGCACGGTGACTCATGCCTGTAATCCCAGCACTTTGGGAGGCCAAGGTGGGCAGATTACCTGAGGTCAGGAGTTTGAGACCAGCCTGGCCAACATGGCAAAACCCTGTCTCTACTAAAAATACAAAAAAATTAGCCGGGCGTGATGGCAGGCGCCTGTGATCCCAGCAACTTGGGAGGCTGAAGCAGGAGAATCAGTTGAACCCAGGAGGCAGAGGTTGCAGTGAGCTGAGATTGTGCCACTGCACTCCAGCCTGGGCAACAGAGCGAGACTCCATT
>NW_016906180.1:0-388 GCF_001698545.2 Rhinopithecus bieti | reverse complement strand
TGGCTCAAGCCTGTAATCCCAGCACTTTGGGAGGCCGAGGCGGGCGGATCACAAGGTCAGGAGATCGAGACCATCCTGGCTAACACGGTGAAACCCCGTCTCTACTAAAAAATACAAAAAAAAAAAAAACTAGCCGGGCGAGGTGGCGGGCGCCTGTAGTCCCAGCTACTCCGGAGGCTGAGGCAGGAGAATGGCATGAACCCGGGAGGCGGAGCTTGCAGTGAGCTGAGATCTGGCCAGTGCACTCCAGCTTGGGTGACAGAGCGAGACTCCGTCTCAAAAAAAAAAAAAAAGACCAGCCTGGGCAACACGGTGAAACCCCCAACTCTACAAAACATTTAAAAATTAACTGGGTATGGGTCGGGCGCGGTGGCTCATGCCTGTAATC
>NW_016906179.1:0-239 GCF_001698545.2 Rhinopithecus bieti | reverse complement strand
AGATCTCAGCTCACTGCAAGCTCCTCCACGCGGGTTCACGCCATTCTCCTGCCTCAGCCTCCCGAGTAGCTGGGACAACAGGCGCCTGCCACCTCGCCCGGCTAGTTTTTTGTATTTTTAGTAGAGACGGGGTTTCACCGTGTTAGCCAGGATGGTCTCGATCTCCTGACCTCGTGATCCGCCCGTCTCGGCCTCCCAAAGTGCTGGGATTACAGGCTTGAGCCACCGTGCCCGGCCAA
>NW_016906178.1:0-1861 GCF_001698545.2 Rhinopithecus bieti | reverse complement strand
TTTATTTATTTATTTATTTATTTATTTTGAGACAGGGTTTCACTCTTGTTGCCCAGGCTGGAGTGCAATGGTGCAATCTCGGCTCACCACAATGTCCACTTCCTGGGTTCAAGCAATTCTCCTGCCTCAGCCTCCCGAGTAGCTGGGATTATAGGTGCCTGCCACCACACCCGGCTAATTTTGTATTTTAGTAGAGAGAGGGTTTCACCATGTTGGCCAGGCTGGTCCCAAACTCCTGACCTCAGGTGATCCACCCACCTTGGCCTCCCTAAGTGTTGGGATTACAGGCATGAGCCACCATGCCCAGCCAGGGTCCCTGAAGTTTAAACTTAATAACTGCATGATTAATTCACTTTTGATGCTTGATAGTTTATAGACCATTTTCACATAAGTCAAATTTAACAGATAAATGAAGTCTAAGTTATAGTGGAACACTGGTTTGACCTGGGTGGACCCTTCATAGCTGTATCACCTTAGGCAAGTGTTGTAAACTCTCTGATCCTCAGTTTCCCCAACTATAAAAGAGAAAAAATAATATCTCCCATACCTAGTCATGCAATTTTCTTAAAATCCATGTAATGCACTTTAAGAGGTACCCAGCATATGGTAAGAGCTCAATAAATAGTATTATTTTGCTATTTCCTACACTATCTCGTTCAATCCACATCTTAACCCTGTGAATATTTGCTCAGAAAATAAGATGTTTCCTCTTTAAGGTCAACCCTTGATTATCTGGGAATTATTATTCTTTGAGTCCATGTCTATTGTTTCTCTTTTCTAATGCCTACCTTGACTTCTTGTCCGTTTTATCCCAGAATGAGTAGAGGACAGGACAAAAAATGAAATTCAAATCAGTTCATCAACAGCCCTGGATGAAAAAAACATATTAACAGTCCAACCACTTACTCCCCTTTCCCCAGACCCGCTGTTCTGTGCCAGCTGTTGCCTCCCCATAATGGCCATGACCATGGGCAGTGGAGACCATGGGGACAGGGGTGTGCAATGACGGTCCTGGACTAGCCACTAACTCTTGAGGACAGACACTTTACCTGCTTCCTTTTCCATCTGTCAGATTAAGAAGATGGAACATAAGTTTAAGGGCATGCTTGGTTCTGTTCTTTCTCCTGAAAATTCAGATGATGCCTTCGATTTTATAAAGAAGAGGGTCATTTTTTTCATGGAGAAGAACAGCCATACTTCCTAGGAGAGAGAACCTCACAGTCCTGACTGCAGGCAGGAACAAGCTTCAGCTCTGACATCAAATAGCGGGAACTGGAATTCAGGTTCCACTACTTACTACTGGTGGGACCTCAGGCAAGTTCTTTTCAGAAGACACTACTAGCACCTACCTCACAGGGTTACTGTGAGGATTAAATAAAATATTCAGGTAAAGTACATAGTATAGTGCATGGGAGGTTATATTGTCCTGACCTGCAGGACAGTCTAACGGTCCCTGGAAGGGGAGTGGGAATGGAGGAGACAAGAAAACACAAGATATGGAGACAAGACAAATAGCCTGATCAAGTCTCGTTTATTGAGTGTAGGGTCATGCCTTATATAGGCTGGCAGGGGAAGAGGTTGGGCCAGGGCGGTGACGGGGGGCCGGTCTTCTCAAATTACAATCGCGCATGCGCCGTGGGTTTGTACTTTTCCCGGGCGCGGGATCGCGCCTGCGCCCTAGGCTGCATATCTTCCTGGGCGGGAAAATGTTTGCGCGCGCGCGAGAAAGGTTGGCGCGCGCGGGAAGTTTAGGCGCGCACGGGAAAACTTTGGGCGCGGGCGGGAACAGTTTAGGTGCGCGCGGGAACAGTTTAGGTGCGCGCGGGAAGGGTTTGTAATAAAGAACCCAGAAATGTGCCGT
>NW_016906177.1:0-240 GCF_001698545.2 Rhinopithecus bieti | reverse complement strand
TTTCTTTCTTTCTTTCTTTCTTTCTTTCTTTCTTTCCTTTCTTTCTTTCTTTCCTTCCTTCCTTCTCTCTGTCTCTCTCTCTCTTTCTCTTTCTTTCTTTCTTTCTCTTTCTTTCTTTCTTTCTTTCTTTCTTTCTTTCTTTCTTTCTTTCTTTCTTTCTTTCTTTCTTTCTTTCTTTCTTTCTTTCCTTTCTTTCTTTCTTTCCTTCCTTCCTTCTCTCTGTCTCTCTCTCTCTTTCTC
>NW_016906176.1:0-931 GCF_001698545.2 Rhinopithecus bieti | reverse complement strand
TGTGAGAACATGTGGTGTTTGGTTTTCTGTCCTTGTGATAGTTTGCTGAGAATTATTGTTTCCAGCTTCATCCATGTCCCTGCAAAAGACATGAACTCATCCATTTTCTTAATCTAGTCTATCATTGATGGACATTCGGGTTGATTCCAAGTCTTTGCTATTGTGAATAGTGCCACAATAAACATACGTGTGCATATATCTTTATAGTAGCATGATTTATAATCCTTTGGGTATATACCCAGTAATGGGATATCACTGGGTCAAATGATACTTCTAGTTCTAGATCATTGAGGAATTACCACACTGTCTTCCACAATGGTTGAACTAATTTACACTCCCACCAACAGTATACAAGCATTCTTATTTCTCCACATCCTCTCCAGCACCTGTTGTTTCCTGACTTTTAGTGATTACCATTCTAACTGGTGTGAGATGGTATCTCATTGTGGTTTTGATTTGTATTTCTCTGATGACCAGTGATGATGAGCATTTTTTCATGTGTCTGTTGGCTGCATAAATGTCTTCTTTTGAGAAGTGTCTGTTCATATCCCTTGCCCACTTTTCGATGGAGTTGTTTTTTTTGTAAATTTGTTTATATTCTTTGTAGATTCTAGATATTAGCCCTTTGTCAGATACATAGATTGCTAAAATTTTCTCCCATTCTGTAGGTTGCCTGTTCACTCTGATGGTAGTTTCTTTTGCTGTGCAGAAGCTCTTTAGTTTAATTCAATCCCATTTGTCTATTTTGGCTTTTGTTGCCATTGCTTTTGTGTTTTAGTCATGAAGTTTTGGCCATGCCTATGTCCTGAAAGGTATTGCCTAGGTTTTCTTCTACAGTTTTTTATGGTTTTAAGTCTTACATTTAAGTCCTTAATCCATCTTGAATTAATTTTCTATAAGGTGTAAGAAAGAGAACCAGTTTCAGCTTTCT
>NW_016906175.1:0-774 GCF_001698545.2 Rhinopithecus bieti | reverse complement strand
TCCAGTTTTTGCCTGTCCAGTATGATACTGGCTGTGGGTTTGTCATAAATAGCTCTTATTATTTTGAGATACGTTCCATCAATACCCAGTGTATTGAGAGTTTTAGTATGAAGGGCTGCTGAATTTTGTCAAAGGCCTTTTCTGCATCTATTGAGATAATCATGTGGTTTTGTCTTTGGTTCTGTTTATGTGATGGATTACGTTTATTGATTTGCGTATGTTGAATCAGTCTTACTTCCCAGGAATGAAGACAACTTGATCTTGGTGGAAAAGCTTTTGATGTGCTGTTGGATTCATTTTGCCAGTATTTTATTGAGGATTTTGCATCGATGTTCATCAGGGATAGTGGCCCAAAATTATCTTTTTTTGTGTGTCTCTGCCAGGCTTTGGTATCAGGATGATGCTGGCCTCATAAAATGAGTTAGGGAGGATTCCCTCTTTTCTATTGATTGGAATAGTTTCAGAAGGAATGGTACCAGCTCCTCCTTGTACCTCTGGTAGGATTCAGCTGTGAATCTGTCTGGTCCTGGACTTTTTTTTTGGTTGGTAGGCTAGTAATTGCTGCCTCAATTTCAGAGCCTGTTGTTGGTCTATTCAGGGGTTCAACTTTGTCCTGGTTTAATCTTAGGAGGGTGTATGTGTCCGAGAATTTATCCATTTCTGCTAGATTTTCTACTTTATTTGCATAGAGGTGTTTATAGTATTCTCTGATACTTGTTTGTATTTCTGTGGGATCAGTGGTGATATTCCCTTTATCATTTTCTATTGAGACTA
>NW_016906174.1:0-388 GCF_001698545.2 Rhinopithecus bieti | reverse complement strand
TCAACTCGCACAACAATGTGTCATGTATTTGGGTATTGAGATCACTCCTACAACATGCTCACTTACTACAGACCGCTTAACTCTAATACAAAATCTTTCTCCTCCTTAAGACGCAAAGGAAATTCAATCCTTCCTAGGTCTAGTAGGATTTTTCAGACACTGGATTCCTAATTTTGGAATCTTGGCTAAGCCTCTATATGCAGCTGTCAAGGAGACTCCCCAAGGACCTTTGTCTAACCCAAAGTTAATCTATAAACATTTCACTCACCTGAAAAACTGCGTTCTCTCACATCCTGCTCTCTCACTCCCAGACTTCCAACGCCCCTTCCAGCTTTCACAGATGAAAGACAAAAAGTTGCAGTGGGTCTTTTAGCCCAATCTATAGGCG
>NW_016906173.1:0-389 GCF_001698545.2 Rhinopithecus bieti | reverse complement strand
TGCTACCTGACTTCAAACTATACTACAAGGCTACAGTAACCAAAACAGTATGATACTCGTACCAAAACAGATATATAGACCAGTGGAACAGAACAGAGTCCTCAGAAATCACACCACACGTCTACAACCATCTATTCTTTGACAAACCTGACAAACACAAGCAATGGAGAAAGGATTTCCTATTTAATAAATGGTGTTGGGAAAACTGGCTAGCCATATGTAGAAAGCTGAAACTGGACCCCTTCCTTACACCTTACACAAAAATTAACTCAAGATGGATTAAAGATTTAAATGTAAGACCTAAAACCATAAAAACCCTGGAAGAAAACCTGGGCGATACCATTCAGGACATAGGCGTGGGCAAAGACTTCATGACTAAAATACCAAAA
>NW_016906172.1:0-344 GCF_001698545.2 Rhinopithecus bieti | reverse complement strand
TGTCTATATTTTATACCTATATCTATTATATCTATTATGTCTATATTTTATACCTATATCTATTATATCTATTATGTCTATATTTTATACCTATATCTATTATGTCTATTATGTCTATATTTTATACCTATATATTATATCTATTATGTCTGTATTTAATACCTATATCTATTATGTCTATATTTTATACCCATATTTATTGTATCCATTATGTCTATATTGTATACCTATACCTGTTATGTCTATATTTTATACCTATATCTATTATAATTATTATGTCTATATTTTTTACCTTTATCTCTTATATCTATTAGGTCTATATTTTGTACCTATATCTATTATAT
>NW_016906171.1:0-388 GCF_001698545.2 Rhinopithecus bieti | reverse complement strand
AGGTACAAATACATACATGAGTCACTGATTCAGATTACAATGGGGAAATTCAAATTGTTATATCTACTTCTGTTCCCTGGAAAGCAGGAGAGCATATAGCACAGCTCCTGATTGTGCCATATGTGGGAATGGGAAAAGTGAAATTAAACGAAGAGGAGGAATTGAAAGCACAAATAAACAAGGCAAAGCAGCTTATTGGGTAAATCAAATTACTGATAAACATCCTACCTGTGAAATAACTATTCAGGGAAAGAAATTTAAAGGTTTGGTAGATACAGGAGCGGACATTTCAATCATTTCTCTACAGCACTGGCTGCCTGCAC
Source organism: Rhinopithecus bieti (assembly GCF_001698545.2). Lineage (NCBI taxonomy): Eukaryota > Metazoa > Chordata > Mammalia > Primates > Cercopithecidae > Rhinopithecus > Rhinopithecus bieti. The sequence continues at coordinate 65 of NW_016906171.1, read as the reverse complement.
GGTCAATTCAACCTGCTCAATTTAACACAGTTGGAGTTGGTAAAGCCCCTGAAGTATATCAAAGT
>NW_016906170.1:0-1407 GCF_001698545.2 Rhinopithecus bieti | reverse complement strand
GGGCTCTTTTTTGTTTCCATATGAAATTTAAAGTAGTTTTCCTAATTCTGTGAAGAAAATCAGTGGTAGTTTGATGGGAATAGTGTTGAATCTATAAATTACTTGGGCAGTATGGCCATTTTCACGATATTGATTCTTCCTATCCATGACCTTGAGATGTTTTCCATTTGTTTGTGTCCTCTCTTATTTCCTTGAGCAGTGGTTTGTAGTTCTCCTTGAAGAGATCCTTCACATCCCTTGTAAGTTGTATTCCTAGGTATTTTATTCTCTTTGTAGCAATTGTGAATGAGAGTTTGCTTATGATTTGGCTCTCTATTATTGGTGTATAGGAACGCTTGTGATTTTGCACATTGATTTTGTGTCCTGAGACTTTGCTGACGTTGCTTTTCGGCTTAAGGAGATTTTGGACTGAGATGTTGGGGTTTTCTAAATATACATTCATGTTATCTGCAAACAAAGATAATTTAACTTCCTCTCTTCCTATTTGAATACTCCTTGTTTCTTTCTCTTGCCTGGTTGCCCTGGCCAGAAATTCCAATACTATATTGAATAGGAGTGGTGAGACAGGACATCCTTGTCTTGTGCCAATTTTCAAACGGAATGCTTTCAGCTTTTGCCCATTCAGTATGATATTGGCTGTGGGTTTGTCATAAATAGCTCTTATTATTTTGAGATATGTTCCATCAATTCCTAATTTATTGAGTGTTTGTAGCATGAAGCGGTGTTGAATTTTATCAAAGGCCTTTTCTGCATCTATTGAGATAATCATGTGGTTTTGTCATTGGTTCTGTTTATGTGATGGATTATATTTATTGATTTACATTTGTTGAACCAGTCTTGCAGCCCATGGATGAAGCTGACTTAATTGTGGTAGATAGGCTTTTAATATGCTCCTGGATTCGGTTTGCCAGTATTTTATTGAGAATTTTCGTATCGATGTTCATCAGGAATATTGGCCTGAAATGTTCCTTTTCTGTTGCGTCTCTACCAGGTTTTGGTATCAGGATGATGCCGGCCTCATTAGTCCCTCTTTTCTGTTGTTTGGAATAGTTTCAGAAGGAATGGTGCCAGCTCCTTTTGTACCTATGGTAGAATTTGGCTGTGAATTCGTCTGGTCCTGGGCTTATTTGGTTGATAGACTATTAGTTACTGCCTCAATTTCAGAACTTGTTATTGGTCTATTCAGGAATTCAACTTATTCCTGGTTTAGTCTTGGGAAGGTGTATGTGTCCAGGAATTTATCCATTTCTTCTAGATTTTCTAGTTTATTTGTGATTTTCTAGTTTATAGTATTCTCTGATGTTTGATTGTATTTCTGTGGGATCAGCGGCGATATCCCCTTTATCATTTTTTATTGTGTCTATTTGATTCTTCTCTCTTTTCTTCATTAGTCCAACTAGCAGTCTA
>NW_016906169.1:0-1325 GCF_001698545.2 Rhinopithecus bieti | reverse complement strand
ATTGATTACGAAAATAGATTATCTCTCAATACGATACTTCTCTGTCTTGGTAAAATAAAAGCAAAGAAAATAATTCATTTCTGAAGTTGCTTTCCTTCACTTTTAAAGGTCTGATCTCCTCCCACCATGCATATGTACCCTTTACTGTTAAGGAAAGCTTTGCATATGTAGAGATAGAAGAATAATGATATGTAAATACTAAAGATATGTCATTCTCCCAAAGGAGACACAGGTGGTTTTCAATGATTCCTTGCCTCATGTTGATGAGTCTGTAGAATTCAGAATCCATTTGGACACAGCTAATATCCCTGCTCTTCGGGTAGAAACAAGGACATCAGGTCATTGGTAGGGAGGTACAGGCCCTTCCGCTGCTGCTGCAGAGAGGTAATGACTCAAGAAAATTGGGCCAAAATTTGTTTAAAAAAATATATAATTAAAGAATCACAGATGCTGATTGATTGGTATTACATCTTGGACCAGCCAAATGCCTTTATTTTACTTTATTTGTATTTTTTGGTGGCTGTAATCAAATGTGTGTTTAAAATTCCTCATTCCCCACTGTAGGGTTCTAGCTGCAATTATATTACATTGCCTTTTAGCAGGCAACTTTACCATATTCATTCATAAAAGCTTTGATTGCAGTAGCTCTGGATTTAGTATCTATTTCTAAGCTGGCCCTATGTAAACTATTCGGTATTTGAATTAAATGAATATTAATGATGCACCTTGGTTTTTTGGTTTTGAAGTGTCTTCCTATCCTTGTAATGATTGTATGAGAAAACTAGGCTAACAGTGTAAATAGATAGAATTGCTTGGTCTGGTGTTGAATGGAACTTGCCTAGAATGAAATTCTGAGAAATTCTCACCTATAAGTGTTGTAGTGATAGGTAAGTTCTTCCTCCATCCAGAGTCCCACTGTACCTTTGGAATGACAGTGATGTACAACGATGTCCTTCTTTCCACTCTGTCTCAATCAGTAAGAACTGGGTATTACTTTAATTTAGCTACTGTTTTGTCCTAAAAGTAAACATTATAAAATGAACCTGAAAAGAGTCTTAGGGAGTCTGATCTCACCATATTCATATGGTGTGACAGGTATTTAAAGAGAGGAGGCATCACTAAAGCTATTTATAAACCTGAACAACCTTTTCCAAGTTTTCATAAAGTTTTAACAACTTAAATATCCATACTGCATCTAGGTATTCAATAAATATAATTGCATATGTTGTGCTTTCCATAAATTAAAATCCTCAAATGCATCTCAAACCAAGATGGTATTTCCACATCATGCCTATTTAAAAGCAAATATAATAGATACTATTCCT
>NW_016906168.1:0-344 GCF_001698545.2 Rhinopithecus bieti | reverse complement strand
GCCTCCCAAAGTGCTGGGATTACAGGCGTGAGCCACCGCGCCCGGCCCATGCAATAAACTCTCAATAAACTAGGTATTGATGAAACGTATCTCAAAATAATAAGAGCTATTTATGACAGACCCACAGCCAATATCATACTGAATGGGCAAAAGCTGGAAGCATTCCCTTTGAAAACCGGCACAAGACAAGGATGCCCTCTCTCACCACTCCTATTCTACATAGGCAGTCAGGCAAGAGAAAGAAATAAAGGGTATTCAAATAGGAAGAGAGGAAGTCAAACTGTCTCTGTTTGCAAATGACATGATTGTATATTTAGAAAACCGCATCGTCTTAGCCCAAAATC
>NW_016906167.1:0-388 GCF_001698545.2 Rhinopithecus bieti | reverse complement strand
AAAACCATTAAAAGAAACACTACTGAAAGAGTAAGACATCAGAGTTTTCGGTTTCAAAATTTCACTGACACCAGTTTCTTAAAAGATTCATGTCTGTGCCTGTGGCCAAACAAATTAATAAAATTAACTGACCCAATTGCCAGGCAATTCCACAGGCATTTTCTAGCTTAATTCCTAAAACAATTCTGAAATGCTAGCATTGTGAGGAGAATAAAAGAGCCTCCAAGAGGTTGAGTAACCAGCAGCAGATCACACCAAAGTCGTCTGATTCCGAGGTCCTACACCCAACTTATTTGGGCATATAGTTTATTTTATTAAATATCCTCACTGTGTACCCAATATGTTTTGGTTTGGCATCACACAGAACAACAACACAATCCAGCATAGA
>NW_016906166.1:0-344 GCF_001698545.2 Rhinopithecus bieti | reverse complement strand
CTTTCACCAGTATCACACTCTACTAATCACTACAGCATTATATTAAATCTTCATATAAGTCTCCCTACTTTATTCTTCTTCCTCAGGAACGTCATATCATTATCTTTAATCTCATATTTCTTTTTTTTTTATTATACTTTAAGTTCTAGGGTACATGTGCATAACGTGCAGGTTTGTTACATATGTATACTTGTGCCATGTTGGTGTGCTGCACCCATCAACTCGTCAGCACCCATCAATTCGTCATTTATATCAGGTATAACTCCCAAGGCAATCCCTCCCCACCTCCCCTCCCCATGATAGGCCCCGATGTGTGATGTTCCCCTTCCTGAGGCCATGAGATT
>NW_016906165.1:0-794 GCF_001698545.2 Rhinopithecus bieti | reverse complement strand
AGTTTGTTGTTTATTATAAACAAAAGCATGTGAAAGTGCACTTAAGATAGTTTTTATTAATTACTTATTACCTAGATTTTAAATAGACAATCCAAAGTCTCCCCTTTGTGTTGCCATCATCTTGTTGAATCAGCCATTTTATCGAGGCACGTGATCAGTGTTGCAACATAATGAAAAGATGGCTACTGTGCCTTGTGTTACTTAATCATACAGTAAGCTGACCTGGAAATGAATGAAACTGTTACTCCTAAGAATTACATTGTATAGCCCCACAGGTTAAATTTAATTCAAAACATGTTAAACATTACTTTCATGTACTATGGAAAAGTACAAGTAGGTTTACATTACTGGATTTTCAGAAGTAAGTAGTTTCCCCTTTCCTAGTCTTCTGTGTATGTGATGTTAATTTCTTTTATTGCATTATAAAATAAAAGGATTATGTATTTTAACTAAGGTGAGACATTGATATATCCTTTTGCTACAAGCTATAGCTAACATGCTGAGCTTGTGCCTTGGTGATTGTTTTAACTGATTACTGTAGATCAACCTGATGATTTGTTTGAAATTGGCAGGAAAATGCAGCTTTCAAATCATTGGGGGGAGAAAAGGATGTCTTTCAGGATTATTTTAATTTTTTTCATAATTGAGACAGAACTGTTATGTACCATAATGCTAAATAAAACTGTGGCACTTTTCACCATAATTTAGTGGAAAAGAAGACAATGCTTTCCATATTGTGATAAGGTAACATGGGGTTTTCTGGGCCAGCCTTTAGAACACTGTTAAGGTACATA
>NW_016906164.1:0-239 GCF_001698545.2 Rhinopithecus bieti | reverse complement strand
CACCTGTTTGTGGAGTGGCATTTTAGATGCCCTCATGAATATGAAGCTTTAGCACAGCTCTAGTTATATTCTTATGAAATGGCATTAAATTATTTCCATATATTATATAGTAGGTCCTTCCACTTTTGGACAGTAGCAAATCTAGCTTTTTTGTACAGACTTAGAAATTATCTAAAGATTTCATCTTTTACCTCATATTTCTTAGGAATTTAATGGGTATATGTTGTCTTTTTTTCCTA
>NW_016906163.1:0-459 GCF_001698545.2 Rhinopithecus bieti | reverse complement strand
CCCCCCCCCCCCCCCCCCCCCCCCCCCCCCCCCCCCCCCCCCCGCGCCCACAACCACATTTTTTTTTTTTTTGAGACGGAGTCTCGCTCTGTCGCCCAGGCTGGAGTGCAGTGGCCGGATCTCAGCTCACTGCAAGCTCCGCCTCCCAGGTTTACGCCATTCTCCTGCCTCAGCCTCTGGAGTAGCTGGGACTACAGGCGCCCGCCACCTTGCCCGGCTAGTTTTTTGTATTTTTAGTAGAGACGGGGTTTCACCGTGTTAGCCAGGATGGTCTCGATCTCCTGACCTCGTGATCCGCCCGTCTCGGCCTCCCAAAGTGCTGGGATTACAGGCTTGAGCCACCGCGCCCGGCTACTTTTTGTATTTTAATAGAGACGGGGTTTCACCGTGTTAGCCAGGATACTCTTGATCTCCTGACCTTGTGGTCCGCCCACCTCGGCCTCCCAAAGTGCTGGGATT
>NW_016906162.1:0-776 GCF_001698545.2 Rhinopithecus bieti | reverse complement strand
GAATCTTGTTCTGTTGCCCAGGCTGGAGTGCAGTAGTGTGATCTTGGCTCACTGCGATCTCCACTTCCCAGGTTTAAGCAGTTCTCCTGTCTCAGTCTCCTGAGTAGCTGGCATTACAGGCGTGCTCCACCGCACCCAGCTAATTTTGTATTTTAGTAGAGACAGGGTTTCACCGTGTTGGTTAGGCTAGTTTTGAACCCCTGACCTCGTGATCCGCTTACCTTGGCCTCCCAAAGTGCTAGGATTACAGACGTGAGCCACTGTGCCCAGCCTGGTGGTAAACTTAAACAAAATAGACAGTTCACTAAACACCTTTCCTCAAAGTTCCTATCTTATACTGTAGTTCTCAGTCAGGGGTGCAGGTGGATTTCTTCCCTGCCGAGGCTGAGAAGGAAGGACCCCTTTCCAGGTACTTAATGTAGGTACTGTTTTCTAATTTGTACAATGACACTGTTGGAGCCAGTAGTGGCCTTGTCTGATCCCACCTCTGTACAGAGGCAACCACTGTCATCAGATTTTGTTTGTTTATTTATTTATTTTGAGACAGAGTCTTACTCTGTCGCCTACGCTAGAGTGCAATGGTGCAATCTCAGCTCACTGCAGCCTCCGCCTCCCAGATTCAAGTGACTCTCCTGCCTCAGCCTCCCAAGTAGGTGGGATTACAGGCATGCGCCATCACACCTGGCTAATTTTTGTATTTTTAGTAGAGAGAGAGTTTCCCCGTGTTGGCCAGGCTGATCTTGAACTCCTGACCTCAGGTGATCCGCCTACCGCAT
>NW_016906161.1:0-241 GCF_001698545.2 Rhinopithecus bieti | reverse complement strand
GGAATGCATTGAGGACTATGGCTAGTAGTGAAATATACTGAAATAAAATCGGGGAAGAAGCGTTCCAAGAATCTGCTCTCTGATATGTGCATTCACTTCACAGAGTTAATGCTTACTCTATGTTGCCCAGTTTCGAAACTCTGTCTTTGAAGAATCTGTGAAGGAATATTTAGTGACGCCCAGAGGCTTGTGGTGAGCGAGGAAACGTCTTCAGATGAAACCTGCAGAGAAACGTTCTGAC
>NW_016906160.1:0-829 GCF_001698545.2 Rhinopithecus bieti | reverse complement strand
GTTTCTTCCTAGCATCGATGGACTTTACATTTTCATGTTTTGCAATGGCTGGTATCTGTTGTTCCTTTCCATGTTTAGTGCTTCCTTCAGGCTGTCTCGTAGGGCAGGCCTGGTGGTGACAAAATCTCTCAGCATTTGCTTGTCTGTAAAGGATTTTATTTCTCCTTCACTTATGAAACTTAGTTTGGTTGGGCATGAAATTCTGGGTTGAAAATTCTTTTCTTTAGGAATGTTGAATATTGATTCCCACTCTCTTCTTGCTTAGAGAGTTTCTGCCCAGAGATCTGCTCTTAGTCGATGGGCTTCCCTTTGTGGGTAACCTGACCTTTCTCTCTGGCTGCCCTTAACATTTTTTCTTTCATTTCAACTTTGGTGAATCTGACAATTATGTTTCTTGGAGTTGCTCTTCTCGAGGAGTATCTTTGTGGTGTTCTCTGTATTTCCTGAATTTGAATGTTGGCCTGCCTTACTAGGTTGGGGAAGTTTTCCTGGATGATATCCTGAAGAGTGTTTTCCAACTTGGTTCCATTTTCCCCATCACTTTCCTGCACATCAATCAGACGTAGATTTGGTCTTTTCACATAGTCTCATATTTCTTGGAGGCTTTGTTCATTTCTTTTACTCTTTTAACTCTACACTTCTCTTCTCGCTTCATTTCATTCATTTGACATTCAATCACTGATACGCTTTCTTCCAGTTGATCGAGTCAGTTACTGAAACTTGTGCATTTGTCATGTAGTTCTCGTGTCATGGTTTTCATCTCTATCAGTTCGTGTATAGTCTTCTCTGCATTGATTATTCTAGTTATCCATTCTTCCGTTCTTTTAAA
>NW_016906159.1:0-334 GCF_001698545.2 Rhinopithecus bieti | reverse complement strand
ATTGGTCTAAAATTCTCTCTCTCTTTTTTTTTTGTGATCTCTGCCAGGCTTTGGTATCAGGATGATGCTGGCCTCATAAAATGAGTTAGGGAGGATTCCCTCTTTTCTATTGATTGGAATAGTTTCAGAAGGAATGGTACCAGCTCCTCTTTGTACCTCTGATAGAATTTGGCTGTGAATCCGTCTGGTCCTGGACTTTTTTTGGTTGGTAGGCTATTAATTATTGCCTCAATTTCAGAGCCTGTTATTGGTCTATTCAGGGATTCAACTTCTTTCTGGTTTAGTCTTGGGAGGGTGTATGTGTCCAGGAATTTATCCATTTCTTCTAGATTTT
>NW_016906158.1:0-342 GCF_001698545.2 Rhinopithecus bieti | reverse complement strand
TTGTTGCTTACAGAGATGAAAAGTCCTCACCAGGATCAGAGTCCTGAGGAAGCTCAGGGGTGCCTGGTGAGTTTTCTCCAATCAGACCCAGGACAGAAACCTCAGGGAGATTCCTGGACTAGAACAGTCTTTGGGATGCTGATCGCAGGCAATAGAGAGGCTGGGCCAGGGTCAGTGTCATGTAGAAGCTCACAGGTTTCTCGTCTGACCCTTCTCCTGACACTAACGCCCATCAGCATCACACTGACCTGGTGCTCCTTTTGCTCGCAGACTTCGTTCTTTCTTTGTAGTGTTCGTTCTTCCTTTAAAATTTTAGTTTTCTGCTTTCTGAAAAGAAAAGAT
>NW_016906157.1:0-342 GCF_001698545.2 Rhinopithecus bieti | reverse complement strand
TGTTACAATTTTGTTCTTTTGCATTTGCTGAGGAGTGTTTTACTTCCAATTATGTGGTCAGTTTTAGAATAAGTGTGATGTGGTGCTGAGAAGAATGTATATTCTATTGATTTGGGGTGGAGAGTTCTATAGATGTCTATCAGGTCCACTTGGTCCGGAGCTAAGTTCAAGTCCTGAATATCCTTGTTAATTTTCTGTCTCATTGATCTGTCTAATATTGACAGTGGGGTGTTAAAGTCTCCCACTATTATTGTGTGGGAGACTAAGTCTCCAAAACTTGCTTTATGAATCCGGGTGCTCCTCTATTAGGTGCATATATATTTAGGGTAGTTAGCAAATCCA
>NW_016906156.1:0-1372 GCF_001698545.2 Rhinopithecus bieti | reverse complement strand
ATATATATACAAATATCAGCTCAGAGATTGCTGTGTTAAAAGAATTTAAATACTAACTGAACTGAAATCTAAGCATAAGTCATGCCTAACTTTTAATTTTACCTCATATATTATAGTGCCATAAAATTTATTGGAATATTATTTGAAATTAGGTTTTAAACTCATATTTATTCTATGACAGAGACTATACCATCTCATGATAATACAAGTTAAATCTGTTTCATCTACTGTATTAAGTAAATCATATAAAATATATTTCTTCTAAGGTGGTCCAATAAATCACTCTGTCTTATGTATTTTATTAAAGAAGCATTTAAGTTCCTTTCTAAATTGGGGTGTTGGAATACCAACCAACCAAATTAGGTTTCATTTATTTATGCAAAGTGAATGTGTTGTTTCATCTTTATACCTACAAGAAAAAATAGAACTGAGAATAAGAATTGGAGGGTGAAATCCTCTAATGTAAGAATAGTGTTTCATTTACTTGGAAAACTCCACCAATCCAAAATGGAAAGACCAGTGGAGGGACCACACAGTTAGGTCAGGGAGGCTCTGGTCTGTTGAAATGAAATAGCCCAGGGTCAGGTTCAGGGTTCAAAGTTTCAGAGGTGAAAGTCCTCCAATGCTGGAGCTCCTTCCGGTTCAGGATTAAGTTCATCACAACATATAGTGTTATACTTCTGACTGTTGCTATGACCTAAGGAATACTGTCTCTCCTAGTGGGCCTAACATCTACTAATTAAAGGATAAAAGGTATCTGAGAAGTTAAGAAAAGTTTTAATTAGTCAAAAGTATTTTAAAGGGTAGCGAAACCTGCATTTTGCCTACCTGGTTTGCTCGTTTTAATTCTAGATTTGATTCCTGACTTGTTCTTGAGGGTCCTTCTGGAGCCTCCATTCTGCCTATGAATCCAATTTTGTACCCAGAACCTGATATTAACTGCTGCTAGATTTTCTTATTGGAACACGGACAGGATATTCCTGGCCATGCTGTGTTTACTCTCTTCATGTTAACTTGCTCATAAATGCCTTGCAGGCCTTCATTTATTTGTCCTGCTCTGTCCTTCCCTAAGCATCTGCCACATACTCCTTGAGACTGATGCCCAAGTCCTCATTCTTTCTAGCATATCCTGTCTCTCTGCTGCCGATTCTCTCATTCTGGAAGGCATCAGAAAGCCAGTGCTGTATAGAGACTAAGAGTTTGTATGTGCAGCCACATAACATCTAGATGTAAGTCTTGTTTTAATAAATTTCTAGCTATGCAACTTGGTGTATTTTATGTAATCTCTCTGTCTTGAGTGACTTATTAACACATGTAAAATGTATGAATTTGCCTGGCATGTAGTAGGTTTTCAATAAATGTTTTTTTTTTT
>NW_016906155.1:0-241 GCF_001698545.2 Rhinopithecus bieti | reverse complement strand
AATAGCTGATTAGATCAAGTGTAAGAGTGAATTGAAGGGTGATTGAAGATCAAATTAATGAAATAAAGTGAGAAGAGAAGTTTACAGAAAAAAGAGTAAAATGAAATGAACAAATCCTCCAAGAAATATGGGACTATGTGAAAAGAAAAAATCTATATTTGATTGGTATACCTGAAAGTGATGGGGAGAATGGAACCAAGTTGGAAAACACTCTTCAGGATATTATCCCCAACCTAGCAAG
>NW_016906154.1:0-1123 GCF_001698545.2 Rhinopithecus bieti | reverse complement strand
TTGTCAAAGGCTATGGGAAGCCAGGCATCATCTGCTGGCCCATGTCTAGGACACAGTTGTGTTGAGTGAACTGAGTTTTCCAAGTGTCTGCAGGATGCAACCAGAGTGCACTGCCTTGGACATTGGCTAGAAAGGGGAGCCGTCCTTATCTGTCTTTGCTTTCCCCAAACTGGAATAAACTTGTCACTTAAGATGTATTGGGGATGGATGGTGTGGATGAATGGATACATTGGCATAATGGGCAGAGTGACAGACGGACAGCTGAATTAATAAGTTAATGAGAGAATGCATTAACTCACCTGCAACTGTCTGGTTCCAAGTCTGCAAAAGGCACTGGTTGTCATTATTATCATCATCATTATAGCTAACTATCTCGGTTCCAACTACCTCCATTACCATTATTTTGTGACTGCAGTGTACTAACTTGGTACATGTTTTCTGGTTTAATTCCCATAACATCCCCACCAGGTAGGCAATGCTATCCTTGTTTCACAAAAGGTAAGTAATTGGGATGAGATTCCATAGCTAGTGAGGACACCCAGTCAAGATTTGAACCCAGGTCTGATTGGTTCCAAAGCCTTGCCCCAAATAAATTACAATAAAGATTTGACCCCTGCCCATGAGTTGCTGAGAGTGGAGGTAACATAAGTTAGATAAATGTACTGGACTGAGTTCCTGCAGGACAGGAACTATTTCTTCTCAAGCTTGGTAGTCTCAGCACCCTGGACAGTGCCTGGCACATGGACTTGTTTGTTGAGTGAGTGGAGGAATGAATGAATACTGGGTTGTGACAGCCTTTCCCCAAAATGGGGCAGGCATCCTGAGTCACTCACATCACCCTTGGCTTTCAGCGCTCAGAGTACAGCAAGTGGAAGTTCACCAACAGCCCCACATTCCTGGAGGTGCTGGAGGAGTTCCCGTCCCTGCGGGTGTCTGCTGGCTTCCTGCTTTCCCAGCTCCCCATTCTGAAGCCCAGGTTCTACTCCATCAGCTCCTCCCGGGATCACACGCCCACGGAGATCCACCTGACTGTGGCCGTGGTCACGTACCACACCCAAGGTGAGCCCAGGGCTCTGGAGCAGGCCCTCTCCACTCCTTATTGGGCATCTGTTCATCAACTCGG
>NW_016906153.1:0-930 GCF_001698545.2 Rhinopithecus bieti | reverse complement strand
ATACTGCCCAAAGTTATTTATAGATTCAATGCTATCCCCATCAAGCTACCATTGACTTTCTTCACAGAATTAGCAAATACTACTTTAAATTTCATATGGAAGCAAAAAAGAGCCCGCATAACCAAGACAATCCTAAGCAAAAGAACAAAGTTGGAGGCATCACGCTACCTGAATTCAAACTATACTACAAGGTTACAGTAACCAAAACAGCATGGTACTGGTACCAAAACAGATATATAGACCAATGGAACAGAACAGAGCCCTCAGAAATAACACCACACATCTACAACCATCTGATCTTTGACAAACCTGACAAAAACAACAAATGGGAAAAGAATTCCCTATTTAGTAAATAGTGTTGGGAAAACTGGCTAGCCATATGCAGAAAACTGAAATTGGATTCCTTTCTCGCACCTTACACAAAATTAACTCAAGATGGATTAAAACTTAAACATAAAATCTAAAACCATAAAACCCTAGAAGAAAACCTAGGACATAGTCATGTGCAAAGACTTCATGACTAAAACACCAAAAGCAAGGGCAACAAAAGCCAAAATTGACAACTGGGATCTAATTAAACCAAAGAGCTTCTGCACAGCAAAAGAAACTATCATCAGAGTGAAGAGGCAACCTACAGAATGGGAGAACATTTTGCAATCTATCCATTTGACAAAGGGCTAATATTCAGAATCTACAAGGAACTTAAACAAGTTTACAAGAGAAAAAACAACCCCATCAAAACATTGGTGAAGGATGTGAACAGCCACTTCTCAAAAGAGGACATTTATGTAGCCAACAAACATATGAAAAAAAGCTCATCATCACTGCTCATTAGAGAAATGCAAATCAAAACCATAATGAATACCATCTCACACCAGTTATAATGGCGATCATTAAAAGTCAAGAAATAACAGATGCTAGAAAGGATGT
>NW_016906152.1:0-272 GCF_001698545.2 Rhinopithecus bieti | reverse complement strand
CTTCAGCTCCCTCATCAGTTCAAGGAGGGAGGGAACACCCACAGCCCAGAGTTGTTAATGGTAATAGGAGGTGTGTGGGAGAGATCTCTAGGAATCAGGCACTAAACCAAGCCTTCTGTGTGTATATGATCAGTTACTATGTGGGGTAGGCACTGTGTGCATTTTACAGGTGGCACAGAAAGTCACGCTGTTAGTAAGTGGAGAGCTGAGATTCAGACCTGGGTAGTCCAACTGCTGAGTCCAAGTCCTCCACCACTCCACTGTCCCACTAC
>NW_016906151.1:0-768 GCF_001698545.2 Rhinopithecus bieti | reverse complement strand
ATAGTTTTGTCACTGGATATTTTGTTTTCCATATATGCCCCAGTGAGCTCTGAAATGTCCTTTTCCAGATTCTACAAAAGAATGTTCCCAACCTACGAAGCCAAAAGAAAGTTTTAACTGTGTGAGCTGAATACACACATTACAACACAGTTCCACAGATAGCATTTTCTGTTTTTTTATAATGGGATATTCAGTTTTCACTATAGGCCTCTGTGGGCTCAGAAATGTCCCATCGTGGATTCTACAAAATAGTTTTTTCAACCTGCTGAATCAAAAGAAAGATTTACCTCTGTGAGCTGAATTCACGTATCACGAAGTCATTTCACAAATAGCTTCTTTCTAGTTTTATTGTGGGATATTTCGTTTGTCACTCTAGGCTTCAGTGGACTCCAAAATGTCCTTTCACAGATTGTACAAGAAAGGTGTTTCCAACATGCTAAATCAACAGAAAGGTTTAACTCTGTGAGCTGAATCCACACATCACAATGGAATTTCACAGATACCTTCTTTCTGGTTTTATCGCAATTTTTTTTGTTCCCTATATACCTTAGTGGGCTCCGAAATGTCCTTTTACAGATTCTACAAGAGTTTTCCCAAAATGCTGAATTAAAAGAAAGTTTTAACACTGTAAGCTGAATTAACACATCACAATGCAGTTTCACAGACAGTTTCTTTCTAGTTTTATCATGGGATATCCGGTTTTATACTGTGGACTCCTAAATGTCCCTTCACATATTCTACAAGAAGAGTGTTTCCAACCTGTTTAGA
>NW_016906150.1:0-2749 GCF_001698545.2 Rhinopithecus bieti | reverse complement strand
ATATTGCCTAGGTTTTCTTCTAGGGTTTCTATGGTTTTAGGTCTTATGCTTACGTTTTTAATTCATCTTGAGTTAATTTTTGTATAAAATGTAAGGAAGGGGCTCAGTTTCAGTTTTCTGCATATGGCTAGCAAGTTTTCCTAACACCATTTATTAAGTAGGGAATCCTTTCCCCATTGCTTGTTGTTGTCAGGTTTGTCAAAGATCAGATGGCTGTAGAAGTGTGGCATTATTTCTGAGGCCTCTGTTCTGTTCCATTGGTCTACATATCTGTTTTGGTACCAGTACCATGCTGTTTTGGTTACTGTAGCCTTGTAGTATAGATTGAAGTCAGGTAGCATGATGCCTCCAACTTTGTTCTTTTGCTTAGGATCATCTTGGCTATGTGGGCTCTTTCTTGGTTCCATATGAAATTTAAAGTAGTTTTTTTCTAATTCTGTGAAGAAAGTCAATGGTAGCTTGATGGGGATAGCAATGAATCTATAAATTACTTTGGGCAATATGGACATTTTCACAGTATTGATTCTTCCTATCCATGAGCATGGAATGTTGTTCCATTTGTTTGTGTCCTCTCTTATTTCCTTAAGCAGTGGTTTTAGTTCTCCTTGAAGAGGTTGTTTGGCCGGGCATGGTGGCTCACGCCTGTAATCCCAGCACTTTGGGAGGCTGAGGTGGGCAGATCACGAGGTCAGGAGTTCGAGAACAGTCTGGGTAATATGGTGAAACCCCATCTCTACTAAAATACAAAATTAGCCAGGTGTGGTGGCAGGTGGCTGTAATCCCAGCTCCTCACACAGCTGAGGCAGAAGAAACACTTGAACCCAGGAGGCGGAGGTTGGAGTGAGCTGAGATTGCACCACTGCACTCCAGCCTGGGCAACAGAGTGAGACTCCATCCTAAAGAAAGAAAAGAAAAGAAAAGAAGAGGTCCTTCACATCCCTTGTAAGTTGTATTCCTAGGCATTTTATTCTCTTTGTAGCAATTGTGAATGGAAGTTCACTCATGGTTTGGCTCTCTGCTTGTCTATTATTGGTGTACAGGAATGCTTATGATTTTGCACGTTGATTTTGTATCCTGAGACTTTGCTAAAATTGCTTATCAGCTTAAGGAGATTTTGGGCTGAGATGATGGGGTTTTCTAAATATACAATCATGTCATCTGCAAACAGAGACAATTTGACTTCCTCTCTTCCTATTTGAATACCCTTTGTTTCTTTCTCTTACCTGATTGCCCTGGCCAGAACGTCCAGTGCTATGTTGACTAGGAGTGATGAGAGAGGGCATCCTCGTCTTCTGTTAGTTTTCAAAGGGAATGCTTTCTGCTTTTGCCCATTCAGTATATTGGCTGTGGGTTTGTCATAAATAGCTCTTGTTATTTTGAGATATGTTCCATCAATACCCAGTTGATTGAGAGTTTTTTAGCATGAAGGGCTATTGAATTTTGTCAAAGGCCTTTTCTGCATCTATTGAGATAATCATGTGGTTTTGTCATTGGTCTGTTTATATGATGGATTACGTTTATTGATTTGCATATGTTGAACCAGCCTTCCATGCCAGGGATGAAGCTGACTCGATCGTAGTGGATAAACTTTTGATGTGCTGCTGGATTCGGTTTGCCAGTATGTTATTGAGGATTTTGCATCACTTTTCATCAGGGATATTGGCCTGAACTTTTTTTGTTGTTGTGTCTCTGCCAGGTTTTGGTATCCGGATGCTCCTGGCCTCATAAAATGAGTTATGGAGGATCCCTCTTTTCTATTGTTCGGAATAGTTTCAGAAGGAATGGTATCAGCTCCTCTTTGTACCTCTGGTAGAATTGGGATGTGAATCTATCTGGTCCTGGGCTTTTTTTGGTTAGTAGGCTATTAATTACTGGCTCAATTTCAGAACCTGTTATTGGCCTATTCAGGGATTTGACTTTTCCTGGTTTAGTCTTGGGAGGGTGTATGTGTCCAGGAATTTATCCATTTCTACTAGATTTTCTAGTTTATTTGCGTAGAGGCGTTTATAGTATTCTCTGATGGTAGTTTGTATCTCTGTGGGATCAGTGGTGATATCCCCTTTATCATTTTTTATTGTGTCTATTTGATTCTTCTCTCTTTTTTCTTTATTGGTCTGGCTAGCAGTTTGTCTATTTTGTTAATCTTTTCAAAAAACCAGGTCCTGGATTCATTGAGTGTTTGAAGGGTTTTTTGTGTCTCTACCTCCTTCAGTTCTGTTCTGATCTTAGTTATTTCTTGTCTTCTGCCAGCTTTTGAATGTGTTTCTCTTGCTTCTCTAGTTTTTTTAATTGTCATGTTAGGGTATCGATTTTAGATCTTTGCTGCTTTCTCTTGTAGGCATTTAGTGCTATAAATTTCCCTCTAAACATGCCTTAGCTGTGTCCCAGAGATTCTGATATGTTGTGTCTTTGCTCTCATTGGTTTCAAAGAACTTATTTATTTCTGCCTTACTTTCATTATTTACCCAGTAGTCATTCAGGAGCAGGTTGTTCAGTTTCCATGTAGTCATGTGGTTTTGAGTGAGTTTCTTAATCCTGTGTTCTGATTTGATTGCACTGTGGTCTGAGAGACGGTTTGTTATGATTTTCATTCTTTTGCGTTTACTTCCAATTATGTGGTCAATTTAGAGTAAGTGCGATGTGGTGCTGAGAAGATCTGTTGATTTGGGGTGGAGAGTTCTGTAGATGTCTCTTAGGTCTGCTTAGTCCAGAACTGAGTTCAAGTCTCAAATATCCTTGTAAATTTTCT
>NW_016906149.1:0-936 GCF_001698545.2 Rhinopithecus bieti | reverse complement strand
GTAAAACATTCCTCAGCAAATGCAAAAGAATGGAAATGATAACAAACAGTCTCTCAGACCACAGTGCAATCAAGTTAGAGTTCAGGATTAAGAAACTCACCCAAAACTACACAGCTACATGGAAACTAAATAACCTGCTCCTGAATGACTACTGGGTAAATAACGAAATGAAGGCAGAAATAAATAAGTTCTTTGAAACCAATGAGAGCAAAGACACAATGTACTAAAATCTCTGGGACACAGCTAAAGCAGTGTTTAGAGGAAAATTTATAGCACTAAATGCCCACAGGAGAAAGCAGGAAAGATCTAAAATCGACAACCTAACATCACAATTAAAAGAACTAGAGAAGCAAGAGCAAACAAATTCAAAAGCTAGCAGAAGACAAGAAATAACTAAGATCAGAGTAGAACTGAAGGAGAGAGAGAGAGATGAAAAGCCCTTCAAAAAATCATTGAATCCAGGAGCTGGTTTTTTGAAAAGATCAACAAAATAGATAGACCACTAGCCAGACTGATAAAGAAGAAAAGAGACAAGAATCAAGTAGACACAAACAGAGAATACTATAGACGCATCAGAGAATACTATAAACACCTCTACACAAATAAACCAGAAAATCTAGAAGAAATGGATAAATTCCTGGACACATATACCCTCTCAAGACTAAACCAGGAAGAAGTGGAATCACTGAAGAGAGCAATAACAAGTTCTGAAATTGAGGCAGTAATTAATAGCCTCCCAACCAAAAAAGCCCAGGACCAGACAGATTCACAGCTGAATTCTATCAGAAGTACAAAGAGGAGCTGGTACCATTCCTTCCAAAACTATTCTAAACAATAGAAAAAAGAGGGAATCCTCCCTAACTCATTTTATTAGGCCAGCATCATCCTGATACCAAAACCTGGGAAAGACACAACAAAAAAAGAAAATTTCAGGCC
>NW_016906148.1:0-1217 GCF_001698545.2 Rhinopithecus bieti | reverse complement strand
CCTGCCTTGCTAGACTGGGCAAGTTCTCCTGGATAATATCCTGCAGAGTGTTTTCCAAGTTGGTTCCATTCCCCCCGTCACTTTCAGGTACATAAATCAGACGTAGATTTGGTCTTTTCACATAATCCCATATTTCTTGGAGGTTTGTTCATTTCTTTTACTCTTTTTTCTCTAAACTGCTCTTATCACTTCATTGCATTTATTTGATCTTCAATCTCTGATACTTTTCTTCCAGTTGATCGAGTCGGTTACTGAAGCTTTTGGATTTGTCACGTAGTTCTCGTGTCATGGTTTTCATCTCTATCAGGTCATTTTGGACTTCTCTGCATTGGTTATTCTAGTTATCCATTCGTCAAATCTTTTTTCAAGGTTTTAGTTTCTTTGTGCTGGGTTCGTAGTTCCTCCTTTAGCTCTGAGAAGTTTGATCAACTGAAGCCTTCTTCTCTCAACTCATCAAAGTCATTCTCCATCCAGCTTTGTTCCATTGCTGGCGAGGAGCTACATTCCTTTGGAGGGGAGAGGCACTCTGATTATCTGAATTTTGAGCTTTTCTGCATTGCTTTTCCCCATCTTTGTGGTTGTATCTACCTTTGGTCTTTGATGATGGTGACGTACAGATGGGGTTTTGGTGTGGATGTCCTTTCTGTTTGTTAGTTTTCCTTCTGACAGTCAGGACCCTCAGCTGCAGGTCTGTTGGAGTTTGCTTGAGGTCCACTCCAGTTAGGCTACTGGGGTTAGAGACCCACTTCAGCAGGCAGTCTGTCCGTTCTCAGATTTCAACCTCCATGCTGAGAGAATCACTACTCTCTTCAAAGCTGTCAGACAGGGACATTTACATCTGCAGAGGCTTTTGCTGCTTTTGTTTAGCTATGCCCTGTCCCCAGAGGTGGAGTCTACAGAGGCAGGCAGTCCTCCTTGAGCTGAGTTTGGCTCCACCCAGTTTGAGCTTCCTAGCCTCTTTGTTTACCTACTTAAGCCTCAGCAATGGCAGGCACCCCTCCCCAGTCTTGCTGCCACCTTGCAGTTAGATCTCAGACGGCTGTGCTAGCAATGAGGGAGGCTCAGTGGGCGTGGGACCCTCTGAGCCAGGCGCAGGATATAATCTCTTGGTGTGCCGTTTGCTAAGACCCTTGGTAAAGCGCCGTATTAGGGTGGGAGTGACCTGATTTTCCAGGTGTTGTGTGTCACAGTTTCCCTTGGCTAGGGAAAGGAATTAT
>NW_016906147.1:0-581 GCF_001698545.2 Rhinopithecus bieti | reverse complement strand
TCTGCTGTTAGTCTGATGGGTTTCCCTTTGTGTGTAACCTGACTTTTCTGTCTGGCTGCCCTTAACATTTTCCCTTCCTTTCATCTTTGGCGAATCTGACAATTATGTGTCTTGGAGTTCCTCTTCTTGAGGAGTATCTTTGTGGCATTCTCTGTATTTCCTGAATTTGAATGTTGGCCTGCCTTTCTAGGTTGGGGAAGTTATCCTGGATGATATCCTGCAGAGTGTTTTCCAACTTGGTTCCATTTTCCCCGTCACTTTCAGGCACATCAATCAGACGTAGATTTGGTCTTTTCACATAATCTCATATTTCTTGGAGGCTTTGTTCATTTCTTTTACTCTTTTTTCTCTATACTTCTCTTCTTGCTTCGTTTCATTCATTTGATCTGCAATTGCTGATACTTTTCTTCCAGTTGATCGAGACAGTTACTGAAGCTTGTGCATTTGTCACGTAGTTCTCATGTTATGGTTTTCATCTCTCTCAGTTCTTTTAAGGTCTTCTCTGCAGTGATTATTCTAGTTATTCCTTTCATCCATTTTTTGTTTCAAGGTTTTTAGTTTCTTTGCACTGGTTACGTAGT